>NW_028327596.1:279881-349881 GCF_031878675.1 Megascapheus bottae
TAAACCTAACCCTATCCCTAACTCTTACCCTTACCCTAACCTTACCACTAACCCTAACCCTAAACTTTACGCTAACCCTAACCCTAACCCTAACCCTAACCCTTTCCCTTACCCTAACTATAACCTTAAACCCAACCGTAACCCTAACCCTAAACCTAACCTTACCCTTATCCTAATCTAACCGTAATCTTAACGCCAACACTAAACCCAAACCCTAACCCTAACCCTAACGCTTTCCCTTACCCTAACCGTAACCCTAACCCTAAACCTCACACTTACCCTTACCCTAACCCTAACCCTAACTTTTACCCCAACCCTAACCCTAACGCTTACCCTAACCTAACCGTAACCCTAACCAAACCCCTAACCATAACCCTTACCCTAACCCTAACCCTAACCCTAACCCTTACCCTTACCCTAAACCTAACCCTACATCTAACCCAAAACCCTTAACCTAACCCTAACCCTAACCCTAACCCTAAGACTAACCCTAAACCTAACCCTAACTCTAACCCTTAGCCTTACCCTAACCCTAACCCTACCCCTAACCCTTATCCTAACCCTAACTCTAAACCTTAGACTTACCCTAACCTTATCCCTAACCCTAAACCTAACCCTAACCCTTACCCTTACACTAACCCTAACCTTAATGCTAACCCTAACCCTAATCCGAAACCTAATCCAAACCCTAACCCTAACCTTAACCCTAACTCTAACCCTAACCCGTACCCTAACTCTAAGCCTAATCCTTACCCTAACCCAAACCCTAACCCTAACCCTAACCCTAACACTTTCCCTAACCCTACCCCTAACCCTAAACCTAACCCTCACCCTTACCCTTACTGTAACCCTCACCCTTACCCTAACCCTAACCCTAAGCCTAACCCTAACCGCTAATCCTAACCCTAACCCTAAACCTAACCCTAAACCTATCCCTAACCCAAACCCTAACCCTAACCCTTACCCCTAACCAAACTCTAACCCTAACTCTAACCCTAACCCTAACCCTAACCCTTAACCTAAACCTAAGCCTAACCCTAACCCTAACCCTAACCCTAACGCTAAACCTAAGCCCAATCCTAACCTCAACCCTATCCCTAACCCTAACCCTAACCTTAAACCCAAACCTACCCAAACCCTAACCCTTCCCCTAACCCTAAACGTGACACTAACCCTAACCCTAACCCTAACCCTTACCCTTACCCTTACCCTAACCCTAACCTTAATGCTACCCCTCACCCTAACCCTAACCCTAACCCTTAGCCTAAACCTACTCCTAATCCTAACCCTAACCCTCACCCTAACCCTTACCCTAACCATAACCCTAACACTAACCCTAACAATTACCCTTTCCCTAACCCTAAACCTATCCCTAAACCTAACCCTAACCCTAACCTTAACCCCTAACCCCTAACCCTAAATCTAACCCTTACCCTTACCCTAACCCTAACCCTAACCTTAATGCTAACCCTAACCCTAACACGAAACCTAATCCTTACCCTAACCCTAAACCTAAACCAAACGCTAAATCTAACCCTTACCCTTACCCTAACCCTAACTCTAAACTTAATGCTAACCTGAACCCTAACCCTAACCATAACCCTTACCCTTTCCCTAACCCTAATGCCTACCCTAACCCTAACCATAACCTGAACCCTAACCCTTTCCCTAACCCTAATCTTAACCCTAACCGTCACCCTTACCGTTACTCTAACCCTAACCATAATCCTAACCCTAACCCTAACCCTAACCCTAACCTTAAACCGAAACCTAACCCAAACCCTAACCCTTACCCTTACCCTAAACGTAACACTAACCCTAACCCTAACCCTTACCCTTACCCTAACCCTAACCCTAACCTTAATGCTACCCCTCACCCTAACCCTAAACCTAATCCTTACCCTAACCCTACCCCTAATCCTAACCCTAACCCTAAACCTAACCCTTACTCTAACCCTAACCCTAACACTAACCCTAACACTTACCCTATCCCTAACCCTAAACCTAACCCTAAACTTAACACTAAGCCTAACCCTAACCCTTGCCCTTACCCTAACCCTAACCCTAACCTTAATGCTACCCCTCACCCTAACCCTAAACCTAATCCTTTCCCTAACCCTACCCCTAATCCTAACCCTAACCCTAACCCTTACTCTAACCCTAACACTAACACTAACCCTAACACTTACCCTTTCCCTAACCCTAAACCTAACCCTAAAGCTAACCCTAACCCTAACCTTAACCCTAACCCTCACCCTAACGCTAACCCTTACCCTTACCTTTACCCTATACCTAACCCTAACCCTAACCCTTAACCCTAACCCTAACCCTAACCCTAAATCTAACCCTTACCCTTACCCTAACCCTAACCTTAACCTTAATGCTAACCCTAACCCTAACACAAAACGTAATCCTTACCCTAACCCTAAACCTAAACCTAACCCTAAATCTAACCCTTACCCTTACCCTAACCCTAACCCTAAACTTAATGCTAACCCGAACCCTAACCCTAACCCTAACCCTTACCCTGTCCCTAACCCTAATGCCTACCCTAACCCTACACCTAACCCGAACCCTAACCCTTTCCCTAACCCTAATCTTAACCCTAAACCTAACCCTAACCCTAACATTCAACCTTACACTTACTCTAACTCTAACCATCATCCTAACCCTAACCCTAACACTAACCGTAACCCTTACCCTTAACCTAACCCTAACCCTAACCCTAACCCCTACCCTTACCCTAACCCTAACCCTAACCCTAAACCAAACACCTTAGCCTAACCGTAACCCTAACCCTAACACTAACTTTTACCCTAACCCTAACCCTAACCCTAAACCTAACCCTAACCCTAACCCCTACCCTTACCCTAACCCTAACCCTAACCCTAAACCAAACACCTTAGCCTAACCGTAACCCTAACCCTAACACTAACTTTTACCCTAAACCTATCCCTAACCCTAAACCGAACCCTATCCCTAACGCCAACCCCTAAACCTAACCCTTACCCTAACCCTAAACCTAACCCTAACCCTTACCCTTACCCTAACCCTAACCCTAACTCTAACACTAACCCTAACCTTAACTCTAACCCTAACCCTAACCCTAACCCTTACCCTTATCCTAACCTTAACCCTAAACCTTACACTTACACTTACCCTAACCCTAACCCTAACCCTAACCCTAAATCTAACCCTTAGTCTTAACCTAATCCTAACCCTAACCCTAGCCCTTACCCTAACCCTAAATCTAACCCTTAGCCTAACCCTAACCCTGACCCTAACCCTAACCCTAACCCTTACTCTTACCCTAACTCTAACCCCAAACCAAACTCTAAACCTAAACCGTACCCTTACCCTAACCCTAAATCTAACCCTAACCCTAACCCTAACCCCTAACCCTAACCCTAACCCTTACCCTTACCCTAACCCTAACCCTAACCCCAACCCTAACCCTAACACTAGTCCTTACCCTAAGCTTAACCCTAACCCTAATCCTAACCCTAACCCTAACCCTAACCCTAATCATAACCCTAACCCTTACCTTTACATAAAACCTAAACCTAACCCCAACCCTAACCCTAACACTCATCCTTACCGTAAGCCTAACCCTAACCCTAATCCTAACCCTAACCCTAAGCCTAACCCTAAACTTAACCCTAACCCTAATCCAAACCCTTACCCTTACCCTAACCCTAAACCTAACCCTTATCCTAACTCTAACCCTAACCCTAACCCTAACCATTACCCTAACCCCAACCCTAACCTTAACCCTAACCTTAATGCTAACCCTAATCCTAACCCTAACCCTAACCCTTACCCTAACCCTAAAATTTAACCTAACCCTAACCCTAAACCCAACCCTTACCCTTACCCTTACCCTAACCCTAACCCTAACCCTTATCCTAACTCTAACCCTAACCCTAACCCTAACCCTAACCCTAACCCTTACCCTAACCCTAACCCTAAACCTAACCCTAACGCTAATCCTAACCCTAACCCTTACTATAACCCTAACCCTAACCCTAACCCTTAACCTAAACCTAACCCTATCCCTAACTCTTACCCTTACCCTAACCTTACCACTAACCCTAACCCTAAACTTTACGCTAACCCTAACCCCTAACCCTAACCCTAACCCTTTCCCTTACCCTAACTATAACCTTAAACCCAACCGTAACCCTAACCCTAAACCTAACCTTACCCTTATCCTAATCTAACCGTAATCTTAACGCCAACACTAAACCCAACCCTAACCCTAACCCTAACGCTTTCCCTTACCCTAACCGTAACCCTAACCCTAAACCTCACACTTACCCTTACCCTAACCCTAACCCTAACTTTTACCCCAACCCTAACCCTAACGCTTACCCTAACCTAACCGTAACCCTAACCAAACCCCTAACCATAACCCTTACCCTAACCCTAACCCTAACCCTAACCCCTTACCCTTACCCTAAACCTAACCCTACATCTAACCCAAACCCTTAACCTAACCCTAACCCTAACCCTAACCCTAAGACTAACCCTAAACCTAACCCTAACTCTAACCCTTAGCCTTACCCTAACCCTAACCCTACCCCTAACCCTTATCCTAACCCTAACTCTAAACCTTAGACTTACCCTAACCTTAACCCTAACCCTAAACCTAACCCTAACCCTTACCCTTACACTAACCCTAACCTTAATGCTAACCCTAACCCTAATCCGAAACCTAATCCAAACCCTAACCCTAACCTTAACCCTAACTCTAACCCTAACCCGTACCCTAACTCTAAGCCTAATCCTTACCCTAACCCAAACCCTAACCCTAACCCTAACCCTAACACTTTCCCTAACCCTACCCCTAACCCTAACCCTAACCCTCACCCTTACCCTTACTGTAACCCTCACCCTTACCCTAACCCTAACCCTAAGCCTAACCCTAACCGCTAATCCTAACCCTAACCCTAAACCTAACCCTAAACCTATCCCTAACCCAAACCCTAACCCTAAACCTTACCCCTAACCAAACTCTAACCCTAACTCTAACCCTAACCCTAACCCTAACCCTTAACCTAAACCTAAGCCTAACCCTAACCCTAACCCTAACCCTAACGCTAAACCTAAGCCCAATCCTAACCTCAACCCTATCCCTAACCCTAACCCTAACCTTAAACCCAAACCTACCCAAACCCTAACCCTTCCCCTAACCCTAAACGTGACACTAACCCTAACCCTAACCCTAACCCTTACCCTTACCCTTACCCTAACCCTAACCTTAATGCTACCCCTCACCCTAACCCTAACCCTAACCCTTAGCCTAAACCTACTCCTAATCCTAACCCTAACCCTCACCCTAACCCTTACCCTAACCATAACCCTAACACTAACCCTAACAATTACCCTTTCCCTAACCCTAAACCTATCCCTAAACCTAACCCTAACCCTAACCTTAACCCCTAACCCTAACCCTAAATCTAACCCTTACCCTTACCCTAACCCTAACCCTAACCTTAATGCTAACCCTAACCCTAACACGAAACCTAATCCTTACCCTAACCCTAAACCTAAACCAAACGCTAAATCTAACCCTTACCCTTACCCTAACCCTAACTCTAAACTTAATGCTAACCTGAACCCTAACCCTAACCATAACCCTTACCCTTTCCCTAACCCTAATGCCTACCCTAACCCTAACCATAACCTGAACCCTAACCCTTTCCCTAACCCTAATCTTAACCCTAACCGTCACCCTTACCGTTACTCTAACCCTAACCATAATCCTAACCCTAACCCTAACCCTAACCCTAACCTTAAACCGAAACCTAACCCAAACCCTAACCCTTACCCTTACCCTAAACGTAACACTAACCCTAACCCTAACCCTTACCCTTACCCTAACCCTAACCCTAACCTTAATGCTACCCCTCACCCTAACCCTAAACCTAATCCTTACCCTAACCCTACCCCTAATCCTAACCCTAACCCTAAACCTAACCCTTACTCTAACCCTAACCCTAACACTAACCCTAACACTTACCCTATCCCTAACCCTAAACCTAACCCTAAACTTAACACTAAGCCTAACCCTAACCCTTGCCCTTACCCTAACCCTAACCCCTAACCTTAATGCTACCCCTCACCCTAACCCTAAACCTAATCCTTTCCCTAACCCTACCCCTAATCCTAACCCTAACCCTAACCCTAACCCCTTACTCTAACCCTAACACTAACACTAACCCTAACACTTACCCTTTCCCTAACCCTAAACCTAACCCTAAAGCTAACCCTAACCCTAACCTTAACCCTAACCCTCACCCTAACGCTAACCCTTACCCTTACCTTTACCCTATACCTAACCCTAACCCTAACCCTTAACCCTAACCCTAACCCTAACCCTAAATCTAACCCTTACCCTTACCCTAACCCTAACCTTAACCTTAATGCTAACCCTAACCCTAACACAAAACGTAATCCTTACCCTAACCCTAAACCTAAACCTAACCCTAAATCTAACCCTTACCCTTACCCTAAACCCTAACCCTAAACTTAATGCTAACCCGAACCCTAACCCTAACCCTAACCCTTACCCTGTCCCTAACCCTAATGCCTACCCTAACCCTACACCTAACCCGAACCCTAACCCTTTCCCTAACCCTAATCTTAACCCTAAACCTAACCCTAACCCTAACATTCAACCTTACACTTACTCTAACTCTAACCGTCATCCTAACCCTAACCCTAACACTAACCGTAACCCTTACCCTTAACCTAACCCTAACCCTAACCCTAACCCCTACCCTTACCCTAACCCTAACCCTAACCCTAAACCAAACACCTTAGCCTAACCGTAACCCTAACCCTAACACTAACTTTTACCCTAACCCTAACCCTAACCCTAAACCTAACCCTAACCCTAACCCCTACCCTTACCCTAACCCTAACCCTAACCCTAAACCAAACACCTTAGCCTAACCGTAACCCTAACCCTAACACTAACTTTTACCCTAAACCTATCCCTAACCCTAAACCGAACCCTATCCCTAACGCCAACCCTAAACCTAACCCTTACCCTAACCCTAAACCTAACCCTAACCCTTACCCTTACCCTAACCCTAACCCTAACTCTAACACTAACCCTAACCTTAACTCTAACCCTAACCCTAACCCTAACCCTTACCCTTATCCTAACCTTAACCCTAAACCTTACACTTACACTTACCCTAACCTAACCCTAACCCTAACCCTAAATCTAACCCTTAGTCTTAACCTAATCCTAACCCTAACCCTAGCCCTTACCCTAACCCTAAATCTAACCCTTAGCCTAACCCTAACCCTGACCCTAACCCTAACCCTAACCCTTACTCTTACCCTAACTCTAACCCCAAACCAAACTCTAAACCTAAACCGTACCCTTACCCCTAACCCTAAATCTAACCCTAACCCTAACCCTAACCCCTAACCCTAACCCTAACCCTTACCCTACCCTAACCCTAACCCTAACCCCAACCCTAACCCTAACACTAGTCCTTACCCTAAGCTTAACCCTAACCCCTAATCCTAACCCTAACCCTAACCCTAACCCTAATCATAAACCCTAACCCTTACCTTTACATAAAACCTAAACCTAACCCCAACCCTAACCCTAACACTCATCCTTACCGTAAGCCTAACCCTAACCCTAATCCTAACCCTAACCCTAAGCCTAACCCTAAACTTAACCCTAACCCTAATCCAAACCCTTACCCTTACCCTAACCCTAAACCTAACCCTTATCCTAACTCTAACCCTAACCCTAACCCTAACCATTACCCTAACCCCAACCCTAACCTTAACCCTAACCTTAATGCTAACCCTAATCCTAACCCTAACCCTAACCCTTACCCTAACCCTAAAATTTAACCTAACCCTAACCCTAAACCCAACCCTTACCCTTACCCTTACCCTAACCCTAACCCTAACCCTTATCCTAACTCTAACCCTAACCCTAACCCTAACCCTAACCCTAACCCTTACCCTAACCCTAACCCTAAACCTAACCCTAACGCTAATCCTAACCCTAACCCTTACTATAACCCTAACCCTAACCCTAACCCTTAACCTAAACCTAACCCTATCCCTAACTCTTACCCTTACCCTAACCTTACCACTAACCCTAACCCTAAACTTTACGCTAACCCTAACCCTAACCCTAACCCTTTCCCTTACCCTAACTATAACCTTAAACCCAACCGTAACCCTAACCCTAAACCTAACCTTACCCTTATCCTAATCTAACCGTAATCTTAACGCCAACACTAAACCCAACCCTAACCCTAACCCTAACGCTTTCCCTTACCCTAACCGTAACCCTAACCCTAAACCTCACACTTACCCTTACCCTAACCCTAACCCTAACTTTTACCCCAACCCTAACCCTAACGCTTACCCTAACCTAACCGTAACCCTAACCAAACCCCTAACCATAACCCTTACCCTAACCCTAACCCTAACCCTAACCCTTACCCTTACTCTAAACCTAACCCTACATCTAACCCAAACCCTTAACCTAACCCTAACCCTAACCCTAACCCTAAGACTAACCCTAAACCTAACCCTAACTCTAACCCTTAGCCTTACCCTAACCCTAACCCTACCCCTAACCCTTATCCTAACCCTAACTCTAAACCTTAGACTTACCCTAACCTTAACCCTAACCCTAAACCTAACCCTAACCCTTACCCTTACACTAACCCTAACCTTAATGCTAACCCTAACCCTAATCCGAAACCTAATCCAAACCCTAACCCTAACCTTAACCCTAACACTAACCCTAACCCGTACCCTAACTCTAAGCCTAATCCTTACCCTAACCCAAACCCCTAACCCTAACCCTAACCCTAACACTTTCCCTAACCCTACCCTAACCCTAACCCTAACCCTCACCCTTACCCTTACTGTAACCCTCACCCTTACCCTAACCCTAACCCTAAGCCTAACCCTAACCGCTAATCCTAACCCTAACCCTAAACCTAACCCTAAACCTATCCCTAACCCAAACCCTAACCCTAAACCTTACCCCTAACCAAACTCTAACCCTAACTCTAACCCTAACCCTAACCCTAACCCTTAACCTAAACCTAAGCCTAACCCTAACCCTAACCCTAACCCTAACGCTAAACCTAAGCCAATCCTAACCTCAACCCTATCCCTAACCCTAACCCTAACCTTAAACCAAACCTACCCAAACCCTAACCCTTCCCCTAACCCTAAACGTGACACTAACCCTAACCCTAACCCTAACCCTTACCCTTACCCTTACCCTAACCCTAACCTTAATGCTACCCCTCACCCTAACCCTAACCCTAACCCTTAGCCTAAACCTACTCCTAATCCTAACCCTAACCCTCACCCTAACCCTTACCCTAACCATAACCCTAACACTAACCCTAACAATTACCCTTTCCCTAACCCTAAACCTATCCCTAAACCTAACCCTAACCCTAACCTTAACCCCTAACCCTAACCCTAAATCTAACCCTTACCCTTACCCTAACCTAACCCTAACCTTAATGCTAACCCTAACCCTAACACGAAACCTAATCCTTACCCTAACCCTAAACCTAAACCAAACGCTAAATCTAACCCTTACCCTTACCCTAACCCTAACTCTAAACTTAATGCTAACCTGAACCCTAACCCTAACCATAACCCTTACCCTTTCCCTAACCCTAATGCCTACCCTAACCCTAACCATAACCTGAACCCTAACCCTTTCCCTAACCCTAATCTTAACCCTAACCGTCACCCTTACCGTTACTCTAACCCTAACCATAATCCTAACCCTAACCCTAACCCTAACCCTAACCTTAAACCGAAACCTAACCCAAACCCTAACCCTTACCCTTACCCTAAACGTAACACTAACCCTAACCCTAACCCTTACCCTTACCCTAACCCTAACCCTAACCTTAATGCTACCCCTCACCCTAACCCTAAACCTAATCCTTACCCTAACCCTACCCCTAATCCTAACCCTAACCCTAAACCTAACCCTTACTCTAACCCTAACCCTAACACTAACCCTAACACTTACCCTATCCCTAACCCTAAACCTAACCCTAAACTTAACACTAAGCCTAACCCTAACCCTTGCCCTTACCCTAACCCTAACCCTAACCTTAATGCTACCCCTCACCCTAACCCTAAACCTAATCCTTTCCCTAACCCTACCCCTAATCCTAACCCTAACCCTAACCCTAACCCTTACTCTAACCCTAACACTAACACTAACCCTAACACTTACCCTTTCCCTAACCCTAAACCTAACCCTAAAGCTAACCCTAACCCTAACCTTAACCCTAACCCTCACCCTAACGCTAACCCTTACCCTTACCTTTACCCTATACCTAACCCTAACCCTAACCCTTAACCCTAACCCTAACCCTAACCCTAAATCTAACCCTTACCCTTACCCTAACCCTAACCTTAACCTTAATGCTAACCCTAACCCTAACACAAAACGTAATCCTTACCCTAACCCTAAACCTAAACCTAACCCTAAATCTAACCCTTACCCTTACCCTAACCCTAACCCTAAACTTAATGCTAACCCGAACCCTAACCCTAACCCTAACGCTTACCCTGTCCCTAACCCTAATGCCTACCCTAACCCTACACCTAACCCGAACCCTAACCCTTTCCCTAACCCTAATCTTAACCCTAAACCTAACCCTAACCCTAACATTCAACCTTACACTTACTCTAACTCTAACCGTCATCCTAACCCTAACCCTAACACTAACCGTAACCCTTACCCTTAACCTAACCCTAACCCTAACCCTTACCCTTACGCTATCCCTAAACCTAACCTTAATGCTAACCTTAAACCTAACCCTAACCCTAACCCTAAACTCAACCCGTAAACCTAACACTTACCGTAACCCTAAACCTAACCCTAACCCTTACCCTTACCCTAACCCTAACCCTAACATTAACCCTAACCTTAACTCTAACCCTAACCCTAACCCTAACCCTTACCCTAACACTAACCCTGAGCCTAATCCTAACCATAATGCTTACCCTTACCCTAACCCTAACCCTAAACCTAACCCTAACCCTCACCCGAAACCTAACCCTTACCCTAACCCTAAACTTAACCCTAACCCTAACCATAACCCTAACCCTTACCCTAACCCTATCCCTAACCCTACACTAACCCTATCCTAAACTTTACCCTTACTCTAACCCTAACCCTAACCCTAACCCTTACCCTTACACAAACCCTAAACCAAACCCTAACTCTAACCCGTAACCCTAACCCTAACCTTAAACATAACACTTACCCTAACCCTAAACCTAACCCTAAATCTAACCCTTACCCTTACCCCAACCCTAACCCTAAACTTAACCCTAACCCTAACCATAACCCTAACCCTTACCCTTACCCTAACCCTAACCCTAACCCTAACCATACCCCTAACCCTAACCTTAACCCCAAACCTAACCATAACCCTAACCCTAACCCTAACCTAACCCTTACCCTAACCCTAACCCTAACCCTAACCACTAACCCTAACCCTTACCCTAACCCTTACTCTTAACCTAAAACTAACCCTACCTCTAACCCTAAACCTAAATCTAACCAGAAGCCTTACCCTAACCCTAACCCTAACCCTAACCTCATCACTTATCCTAACCCTAACCCTAACCCTAACCCTAACCCCAAACCTAACTCTAATGCTAAACCTTACCCTTATACTAAACCTAACCCTAACCCTAACCCTGACCCCTAACCCTAACCCTAACCCTCACCCTTACCCTAACCCTAACCCTGAGCCTAATCCTAACCATAATCCTTACCCTTACCCTAACCCTAACCCTAAACCTAACCCTAACCCTCACCCGAAACCTAACCCTTACCTTAACCCTAACCTTAACCCTAACCCTAACCATAACCCTAACCCTTACCCTAACCCTATCCCTAACCCTACACTAACCCTATCCTAAACTTTACCCTTACTCTAACCCTAACCCTAACCCTTACCCTTACACTAACCCTAACCCTAACCCTAACTCTAACCCCTAACCCTAACCCTAACCTTAAACATAACACTTACCCTAACCCTAACCCTAAATCTAACCCTTACACTTACCCTAACCCTAAGCCTAACCTTAATGCTAACCCTAACCCTTAACCGAAACCTAATCCTTACACTAACCGTAACCCTAACTCTAAACATAACCCTTACCCTTACCCTAACCCTAACCCTAACTTAACCCTAACCCTAACCCTAACCCTAACCCTTACCCTTACCCTAACCCTAAACCGAAACATAATCCTTACCCTAACCCTAACCTAACCCTTACCCTAACCCTAACCTAACCCTTACCCTAATCCTAACCCTAACCCTAACCACTAACCCTAACCCTTACCCTAACCCATACCCTTAACCTAACCCTAACCCTACCTCTAACCCAAACCATAAATCTAACCGGAAACCTTACCCTAACCCTAACCCTACCACTTAGCCTAACCCTAACCCTAACCCTAACCTCAACACTAAACCTAACCCTAACCCTAACCCTAACCACAAACCTAACTCTAACGCTAAACCTTACCCTTATCCTAAAACTAAACCTAACCCTAACCCTGACCCCTTACCCTAACCCAAACCCTCATCCTTACCCTAACCCTAAGCCTAACCTTAATGCTAACCCTAACCCTTAACCGAAACCTAATCCTTACCCTAACCCTAACCCTAACTCTAAACCTAACCCTTTCCCTTACCCTAACCATAACCCTAACCTTAACCCTAACCGTAACCCTAAACCTAAACCTAACCCTTACCCTTACCCTAACCCTAACCCTAACCCTAACCTTAACCTCAACACTAACCCTAACCCTAACCCTAACCCTTACCCCAAACCTAACTCTAACGCTAACCCTAACCCTTACCCTAACCCTTACCCTTAACCTAACCCTAACCCTCCCTCTAAACCTAACCCTAAATCTAACCGGAAGCCTTACCCTAACCTCAACCCTAACCCTTAGCCTAACCCTAAACCTAACCCTAACCTCAACACTAACCCTAACCCTAACCCTAACCCTAACCCTAACCCCAAAACCTAACTCTAACGCTAAACCTTACCCTTATCCTAAACCTAACCCTAACCCTAACCCTGACCCCTAACCCTAACCCAAACCCTCATTCTTACCCTAACCCTAACCCTGAATTTAAACCTAAACCTAACACTAGCCCTAACCCTAACCCTTACCCTAACCTTAACCCTGAACCTAAACCTAACCCTAACCCTTACCCTTACCCTAAGCCTAAACTTAAACCTAACCCTAACCCTAACCCTAACTCTTATATTAACACTAAACCTAACCCTAACCCTAACCGTTACCCTTACCCTAACCCTAACCCTAAACCTAAACCTTATTCTAACCGTAATCCTAACCCTAACATTAATTCTAACCCTAACCCTAAACCTAAACCTTACCCTAACCCTAAACTTAATCCTTAACCTAACTCTAACCCTAACCCTAACCCTTACCCTAACACTAACCCTAAACCTAACCCTAACCCTCACCCGAAACCTAACCCTTACCCTAACCCTAACCTTAACCCTAACCCTAACCATAACCCTAACCCTTACCCTAACCCTATTCCTAACCCTACACTAACCCTATCCTAAACTTTACCCTTACTCTAACCCTAACCCTAATCCTAACCCTTACCCTTACACAAAACCTAAACCTAACCCTAACTCTAACCCCTAACCCTAACCCTAACCTTAAACATAACACTTACCCTAACCCTAACCCTAAATCTAACCCTTACCCTTACCCTAACCTAAGCCTAACCTTAATGCTAACCCTAACCCTAAACCGAAACCTAATCCTTACCCTAACCTTAACCCTAACCCTAAACCTAACCCTTACCCTTACCCTAACCCTAACCCTAAACTTAAACCTAACCCTAACCCTAACCCTAACCCTAACCCTAACCTAACCCTTACCCTAATCCTAACCCTAACCCTAACCACTAACCCTAACCCCCCCCCCCCCCCCCCCCCCCCCCCCCCCCCCCCCCCCCCCCCCCCCCCCCCCCCCCCCCCCCCCCCCCTTACCCTAACCCTTACCCTTAACATAACCCTAACCCTACCTCTAACCCTAACCCTAAATCTTACCAGAAGCCTTACCCTAACCCTAACCCTAACCCTTAGCCTAACCCTAACCCTAACCCTAACCTCAACACTAACCCTAACCCTAACCCTAACCCTAAACCCAAATAAACTCTAACGCTAAACCTTACCCTTATCCTAAACCTAACCCTAACCCTAACCCTGACCCCTAACCCTAACCCTAACCCTCACCCTTACCATAACCCTAACCCTAAACTTAACCCTAAACCTAACACTAACCCTAACCCTAACCATAACTCTAACCCTTATCCTTACCCTAACCCTAACCCTAACCCTTACCCTAACCCTAACCATAACCCTAACCCTAACTCTAACCCCTAACCCTAAACCTAACCTTAAACATAACACTTACCCTAACTCTAAACCTAAATCTAACCCTTACCCTTACCCTAAACCTAAGCCTAACCTTAATGCTAACCCTAACCCTAAACCGAAACCTAATCCTTACCCTAACCCTAACCCTAAACCTAACCCTTACTCTTACCCTAACCCTAACCCTAAACTTAATGCTAACTCTAACCATAACCCTAATCCTTGCCCTAAACCTAACCCTAACCCTAAACCTAACCCTAACCCTTTCCCTAAAGGTAACCTTAACCCTAAACCCAACCCTAACCCTAACCCTAAACCTGATCCTTACGCTTACTCTAAACTTAACCCTAAACCTAAACCTAACCCTAACCCTAACCCCTAACCCTAACCCTTACCCTTACCCTAAACCTAACCCTAACCCTTACCCTTACCAGAACTCTAACCCTAACCCTAACTCTAATCTAACCATAACCCTAATCCTAACCCTTACCCTCACGCTAACCCTAAAGCTAACCTTAACCCCTAACCCCAGCCCTTACCCTAACCCTAAACCTAACCCTCACCCTTACCCTAACCCTAATCCTTACCCTAACCCTAACCCGAAAGCTAACCCTAACCCTTTCCCTAACCCTAACCTTAACCCTAAACCTAACCCTAACGCTAAAACTAAACCTAAACCTAACCCTCACCCTTACCCTTACTCTAAACCTAACCTTAAACCTAACTGTAACCCTAAACCTGACCCCTAACCCTAACTCTTACCCTTATTCTATCCCTAACACTAACCCTAACCCTAACACTTACCCTAACCCTAAACCTAATCCTAAACCTAATCCTAACCCTTACACTAACCCTAACCCTTACCCTAACCCGAACCCTAACCCTAACCCCAACCCTAAGAATTACCTTACCCTAACCCTAACCCTAACTCTTACCCTAACCCTAACCCTAAGCCTAACCCTAACCGCTAATACTAAACCTAACCCTAAACCAAACCTAACCCTAACCTTACCCTTACCCTAACCCTAACCCTAACCCTAACTCTAACACCTAACCCTAACCCTTACCCTAACCCTAACCCTAAACCTAACTTAACCCTAAAGCTAATCCTAAACCTTACCCTTACCTTAACCCTAAACCTAACACTAACCCTAAACCTAACCCCTACCCTTACCCTAACCCTAACCCTAACCCTAAACCAAACACCTTAGCCTAACCATAACCCTAACCCTAACACTAACTTTGACCCTAACCCTAACCCTAACCCTAACACTTACCCTAACCCTAACCCTAACTCCAACCGCTAAACCTAACCCTTACCCTTACCCTTAAACTAACCCTAATCTTTACCCTTACCCTAACCCTAACCCTAACCCTAACACTAACCCTAACCTTAACTCTAACCCTAAACCTAACCCTAAGCCTTACCCTTATCCTGACCTTAACCCTAAACCTTACACTTACCCTTACCCTAACCCTAACTCTAACCCCAAATCTAACCCTTATCTTAACCTAACCCTAACCCTAACCCTAACGGTAATCCTTACCCTAAACCTATCCCAACTCTTACCATAACCCTAACCCTAACCCTAACACCTAACCCTAACCCTAACCCTAACGCTCACGCTAACCCTAAACCTAACCCTAACCCTTACCCTAACCCTAACCCTAACCCTAACCCTAACCCTTACCCTACCCCTAACCCTAACCCTAACCCCAACCCTAAACTTAACCCTAACCCTAACCCTTAACCTACACCAAACCCTAAACCTTTCCCTTACCCTAACCCTAAAACTAACCCTAACCCTAACCCTAACCCCTAACCCTAAGCCTAACTCTTTCTCTTACCCTAACCCTAACCCTGAACCTTACCCTTACCCTAAACCTAACCCTAACGCTAACCCTTACACTTACCCTAACCCTAAATCTAACCCTACCCTAACCCTAACCCTTACCCTAACGCTAAACCTAACACTAATGCTTACCCTAAACCTAACCCTAACCCTAACCCTAACCCTAATCCTTACCCTCTCCCTAAACCTAACCCTAACTTTAACCCTAAACCTAACACTAACCCTAACCCTAACCCTTACCCTAAACCTAACACTAACCCTAACACTAACCCTAACCCTTACACTTACCCTAACCCTAAATCTAAACCTAACCCTTACCCTAACCCTAAACCTAACCCTAATCCTTACCGTAACCGTAAACCTAACACTAACCCTAATCCTTACCCTCTCCCTAACACTAACCCTAACGCTAACATTTACCCTAAACCTAGCCCTAAGCCTGACCCTTAACCTTACCCTAACCCTAACCTTAAACCTAACCCTTAGCCTAACCCTAACCCTAACCCTAACCTCAACAGTAATACTAACCCTAACCCTAAACCTAACCCCAAACCTAACTCTAACGCTAAACCTTACCCTTATCCTAAACCTAACCCTAACCATAACCCTAAACTTAACCCTAACCCTAACCCTAACCCTTACCCTAACCCTAACCCTGAAACTAAACCTAACCCTAAGCCTTACTCTTACCCTAACCTTAACCCCTAACCTAACCCTAACCCTAACCCTAACCCTAACCCTAACCCTAACTCTTACCCTGACCCTAAACCTAACCCTAACCCTAAGCCTTACTCTTACCCGAACCTTAACCCCTAACCTAACCCTAACCCTAACCCTAACCCTAACCGTTACCCAAACCCTAATCCTTGCCCTAACCCTAAACCTAACCCTAACCCTAACCTTAACCCAAACCCTTACCCTAACCCTAACCCTAAACCTAAACCTAACCCTAACCCCTACCCTTACCCTAACCCTAACCCTAACCCTAAACCAAACACCTTAGCCTAACCATAACCCTAACCCTAACACTAACTTTTACCCTAAACCTAACCCTAACCCTAACACTTACCCTAACCCTAACCCTAACTCCAATCGCTAAACCTAACCCTTACCCTTACCCTTAAACTAACCCTAAGCTTTACCCTTACCCTAACCCTAACCCTAACCCTAACACTAACCCTAACCTTAACTCTAACCCTAAACCTAACCCTAACCCTTACCCTTATCCTAAACTTAACCCTAAACCTTACCCTTACCCTTACCATAACCCTAACCCCAAATCTAACCCTTATCTTAACCTAACCCTAACCCTAACCCTAGCCCTTACCCTAACCCTAAATCTAACCCTTAGCCTAACCCTAACCCTAAGCCTAAACCTAACCCTTACTCTTACCCTAACCCTACCCCAAACCAAACCCTAAACCTGTACCGTACCCTTACCCTAAACCTAAATCTAACCCTAACCTTTATTCTAAGCCCTAACCCTAACCGTAACCCTAACCCTTACCCTTACCCTAACCCTAAACCTAAACCCAACCCTAACCCTAATACTAGTCCGTACCCTAAGCCTAACCCTAACCCTAATCCTAACCCTAACCCTAACCCTATCCCTAACCCTAATCCTAACCCTAACCCTTACCCATACATTAACCCTAAACCTAACCCCAACCCTAACCCTAACACTAATCCTTACCCTAAGCCTAACCCTAAACCTAAACGTAACCATAACCCTAACCCTAACCCTTATCCTAACCCTAACTCTAACCCTTAGACTTACCCTAACCTTAACCCTAACCCTAACCCTAACCCTTACCCTAACCCTAACACTAACCCTAACCCCTAACCGTAACCCTAACCCTAACGCTCACCCTAACCCTAATCCTAACCCTAACCCTTACCCTAACCCTAACCCAAACTCTAACACTTAGCCTTACCTTAACCCTAACTCTAACCGTAACCCTTAACCTAAACCTAACCCTTTCTCTTACCCTAACCCTAACCCTAACACCTAACCCTAACCCTAACCCTAACGCTCACGCTAACCCTAAACCTAACCCTAACCCTTACCCTAACTCTAACCCTAACCCTAACCTTTACCCTACCCCTAACCCTAACCCTAACCCCAACCCTAAACCTAACCCTAACCCTTACTCTTACCCTAACCCTTAACCTACCCCTAACCCTAAACCTTTCCCTTACCCTAACCCTAAAACTAACCCTAAACCTCACCCTAACCACTAACCCTAAGCCTAACTCTTTCTCTTACCCTAACCCTAACCCCATACCTAACCCTAACCCTAAACCTGAACCTTACCCTTACCCTAAACCTAACCCTAATGCTAACCCTTACACGTACCCTAACCCTAAATCTAACCCTAACCCTAACCCTAACTCTTACCCTAACGCTAAACCTAACCGTAATCCTTATCCTAAACCTAACCCTAACCCTAACCCTAACCCTAATCCTTACCCTCTCCCTAACCCTAACCCTAATTTTAACCCTAAACCTAACACTTACACTAACCCTAACCCTTACCCTAAACCTAACACTACCCCTAACCCTAACCCTAACCCTTACACTTACCCTAACCCTAAATCTAACCCTAACCCTTACCCTAACCCTAAACCTATCCCTAATCCTTACCGTAACCATAACCCTAACACTAACCCTAATCCTTACCCTCTCCCTAACCCTAACCCAAACCTTAACCCTAACATTTACCCTAAACCTAACCCTAACCCTGACCCTTACCCTTACCCTAACCCTAACCTTAAACCTAACCCTTAGCCTAACCCTAACCCTAACCCTAACCACAACACTAACCCTAACCCTAACCTCAACACTAACCCTAACCCTAACCCTTATCCTAACCCTAACTCTAACCCTTAGACTTACCCTAACCTTAACCCTAACCCTAACCCTAACCCTAACCCTTACGCTAACCCTAACACTAACCCTAACCCCAAACGTAACCCTAAACCTAACGCTCACCCTAATCCTAATCCTAACCCTAACCCTTACCCTAACCCTAACCCAAACTCTAACGCTTAGCCTTACCTTAACCCTAACTCTAACCGTAACCCTTACCCTTAACCTAACCCTAACTCTTACCCTAACCCTAACCCTAACCCTAACACCTAACCCTAACCCTAACCCTAACGCTCACGCTAAGCCTAAACCTAACCCTAACCCTTACCCTAACCCTAACCCTAACGCTAACCCTAACACTAACCCTTACTCTTACCCTAACCCTTAAACTAAGCCTAACCCTAAATCTAACCCTAACCCTTACCCTTACCCTAACCCTAACCCTAAACCTAACCCCTAACCCTAAGCCTAACTCTTTCTCTTACCCTAACCCTAACCCTGAACCTTACCCTTACCCTAAACCTAACCCTAACGCTAACCCTTACACTTACCCTAACCCTAAATCTAACCCTACCCTAACCGTAACCCTTACCCTAATGCTAAACCGAACCCTAATGCTTACCCTAAACCTAACCCTAACCCTAACCCTAATCCTTACCCTCTCCCTAACCCTAACCCTAACCCTTACCCTAAACCTAACACTACCCCTAACCCTAACCCTAACCCTTACCCTAAACCTAACACTAACCCTAACCCTAACCCTAACCCTAACCCTTACACTTACTCTAACCCTAAATCTAACCCTAACCCTTACCCTAACCCTAAACCTAACCCTAATCCTTACCCTGTCCCTCACCCTAACCCTAACGCTAACCCTAACATTTACCCTAAACCTAACCCTAACCCTGACCCTTACCCTTACCCTAACCCTAACCTTAAACCTAACCCTTAGCCTAACCCTAACCCTAACCCCAACCCCAAACCTAACTCTAACGCTAAACCTTACCCTTATCCTAAACCTAACCCTAAACCTAACCCTGACCCCTAACCCTAACCCTAACCCTCACCCTTACGCTAACCCTAACCCTAAACATAACCCTAACCCTAACACTAACCCTAACCCTAACCCTTACCCTAACCCTAACCCTGAAACTAAACCTAACCCTAACCCTTACCCTTACCCTTACCCTAAGCCTAAACCTAACCCTAATGCTTACCCTGAACCTAACCCTAACCCTAACACTAACCCTAATCCTTACCCTCTCCCTAAACCTAACCCTAACTTTAACCCTAAACCTAACACTAACCCTAACCCTAACCCTTACCCTAAACCTAACACTAACCCTAACACTAACCCTAACCCTTACACTTACCCTAACCCTAAATCTAAACCTAACCCTTACCCTAACCCTAAACCTAACCCTAATCCTTACCATAACCGTAAACCTAACACTAACCCTAATCCTTACCCTCTCCCTAACACTAACCCTAACCCTAATATTTACCCTAAACCTAACCCTAACCCTGACCCTTAACCTTACCCTAACCCTAACCTTAAACCTAACCCTTAGCCTAACCCTAACCCTAACCCTAACCTCAACAGTAACCCTAACCCTAACCCTAAACCTAACCCCAAACCTAACTCTAACGCTAAACCTTACCCTTATCCTAAACCTAACCATAACCTAACCCTGACCCCTAACCCCAACGCTAACCCTCACCCTTACCCTAACCCTAACCCTAAACTTAACCCTAACCCTAACCCTTACCCTAACCCTAACCCTGAAACTAAACCTAACCCTAACCCTTACCCTTAGCCTAAACCTAAACCTAACCCTAACCCTAACCCTAATCCTAACCCTAACTCTTAACCTGACCCTAAACCTAACCCTAACCCTAAGCCTTACTCTTACCCTAACCTTAACCCCTAACCTAACCCTAACCCTAACCCTAACCCTAACCGTTACCCTAACCCTAATCCTTGCCCTAACCCTAAACCTAACCCTAACCCTAACCTTAACCCAAACCCTTACCCTAACCCTAACCCTAACCCTAAACCTAACCCTAAACCTAACCCCTACCCTTACCCTAACCCTAACCCTAACCCTAAACCAAACACCTTAGCCTAACTATAACCCTAACCCTAACACTAACTTTTACCCTAAACCTAACGCTAACCCTAACACTTACCCTAACCCTAACCCTAACTCCAACCGCTAAACCTAACACTTACCCTTACCCTTAAACTAACCCTAACCTTTACCCTTACCCTAACCCTAACCCTAACACTAACCCTAACCTTAACTCTAACCCTAAACCTAACCCTAACCCTTACCCTTATCCTAACCTTAACCCTAAACCTTACACTTACCCTTACCCTAACCCTAACCCTAACCCCAAATCTAACCATTATCTTAACCTAACCCTATCCCTAACCCTAGCCCTTACCCTAACCCTAAATCTAACCCTAACCCTTACTCTAAGCCCTAACCCTAACCCTAACCCTAACCCTTACCCTACCCCTAACCCTAACCCTAACCCCAACCCTAAACCTAACCCTAACCCTTACTCTTAGCCTAACCCTTAACCTACTCCTAACCCTAAACCTTTCCCTTACCCTAACCCTAAAACTAACCCTAAACCTCACCTTAACCCCTAACCCTAAGCCTAACTCTTTCTCTTACCCTAACCCTAACCACAAACCTAACCCTAACCCTAAACCTGAACCTTACCCTTACCCTAAACCTAACCCTAACGCTAACCCTTACACGTACCCTAAACCTAAATCTAACCCTACCCTAACCCTAACCCTTACCCTAACTCTAAACCTAACCCTAATCCTTACCCTAAACCTAACCCTAACCCTAACCCTAACCCTAATCCTTACCCTCTCCCTAACCCTAACCCTAACTTTAACCCTAAACCTAACACTAACCCTAATCCTAACCCTTACTCTAAACCTAACACTAACCCTAACCCTAACCCTAACCCTTACACTTACCCTAACCCTAAATCTAACCTTAACCCTTACCCTAACCCTAAACCTAACCCTAATCCTTACCGTAACCGTAAACCTAACACTAACCCTAATCCTTACCCTCTCCCTAACCCTAACCCAAACCCTAACCCTAACATTTACCCTAAACGTAACCCTAACCCTGACCCTTACCCTTACCCTAACCGTAACCCTAACCCTAACCCTAACCCTAACCCTAACCCCAAAACTAACTCTAACGCTAAACGTTACCCTTATCCTAAACCTAACCCTAAAAGTAACCCTGACCCCTAACCCTAACCCTAACCCTCACCCTTACCCTAACCCTAACCCTAAACTTAACCCTAACCCTAACTCTAACCCTAACCCTAACCCTTACCCTAACCCTAACCCTGAAACTAAACCTAACCCTAACCCTTACCCTTACCCTTACCCTAAGCCTAAACCTTAACCTAAACCTAACCCTAACCCTAACCCTAACTCTTACCCTGACCCTAAACCTAACCCTAACCCTAACCCTTACTCTTACCCTAACCTTAACCCCTAACCTAACCCTAACCCTAACCCTAACCCTAAACCTAACCCTAACCCTAACCCCTACCCTTACCCTAACCCTAACCCTAACCCTAAAACAAACACCTTAGCCTAACCGTAACCCTAACCCTAACACTAAATTTTACCCTAAACCTAACCCTAACCATAACACTTACCCTAACCCTAACACTAACCCCAACCCCTAAACCTAACACTTACCCTAACCCTTAACCTAACACTAACCTTTACCCTTACCCTAACCCTAACCCTAACCCTAACACTAACCCTATCCGTAACTCTAACCCTAAACCTAACCCTAACCGTTACCCTTATCCTAACCTTAACCCTAAACCTTACACTTACCCTTACCCTAACCCTAACCCTAAATCTAACCCTTATCTTAACCTAACCCTATCCCTAACCCTAGCCCTTACCCTAACCCTAAATCTAACCCTTAGCCTAACCCTAACCCTAAGCCTAAACCTAACCCTTACTCTTACCCTAACCCTAACCCCAAACCAAACCATAAACCTATACCGTACCCTTACCCTAAACCTAAATCTAACCCTAACCCTTACCCTAAGCCCTAACCCTAACCCTAACCCTAACCCTTACCCTTACCCTAACCCTGAACCTAAACCCAACCCCTAACCCTAACACTAGTCCGTACCCTAAGCCTAAGCCTAACCCTAATCCTAACCCTAACCCTAACCCTAATCCTAACCCTAACCCTTACCCTTACATTAACCCTAACCCTAACCCCAACCCTAACCCTAACACTAATCCTTACCCTAAGCCTAAGCCTAAACCTAAACCTAACCCTAACCCTAACCCTAACCCTTATCCTAACAATAACTCTAACCCTTAGACTTACCCTAACCTTAACCCTAACCCTAACCCTAACCCTAACCCTTACCCTAACCCTAACCCTAACACTAAGCCTAACCCCTAACCGTAACCCTAACCCTAACGCTCACCCTAACCCTAATCCTAACCCTAACCCTTACCCTAACCCTAACCCTAACTCTAACGCTTAGCCTTACCTTAACCCTAACTCTAACCGTAACCCTTACCCTAAACCTAACCCTAACTCTTACCCTAACCCTAACCCTAACCCTAACACCTAACCCTAACCGTAACCCTAACGCTCACGCTAACCCTAAACCTAACCCTAACCCTTACCCTAACCCTAACCCTAACCCTAACCCTAACCCTTACTCTTACCCTAACCCTTAAACTAACCCTAACCCTAAACCTAACCCTAACCCTTACCCTTACCCTAACCCTAACCCTTAACCTACCCCTAACCCTATACCTTTCCCTTACCCTAACACTAAAACTAACCCTAACCCTAAACCTAACCCCTAACCCTAAGCCTAACTCTTTCTCTTACCCTAACCCTAACCCTGAACCTTACCCTTACCCTAAACCTAACCCTAACGCTAACCCTTACACTTACCCTAACCCTAAATCTAACCCTACCGTAACCGTAACCCTTACCCTAATGCTAAACCGAACCCTAATGCTTACCCTAAACCTAACCCTAACCCTAACCCTAATCCTTACCCTCTCCCTAACCCTAACCCTAATTTTAACCCTAAACCTAACACTAACCCTACCCTAACCCTTACCCTAAACCTAACACTAACCCTAACCCTAACCCTAACCCTAACCCTTACACTTACCCTAACCCTAAATCTAACCCTAACCCTTACCCTAACCCTAAACCTAACCCTAATCCTTACCGTAACCGTAACCCTAAAACTAACCCTAATCCTTACCCTGTCCCTCACCCTAACCCTAAACCTAACCCTAACATTTACCCTAAACCTAACCCTAACCCTGACCCTTACCCTTACCCTAACCCTAACCTCAACACTAACCCTAACCCTAACCCTAACCCTAACCCCATCCCCAAACCTAACTCTAACGCTAAACCTTACCCTCATCCTAAACCTAACCCTAAAACTAACCCTGACCCCTAACCCTAACCCTAACCCTCACCCTTACGCTAACCCTAACCCTAAACATAACCCTAACTCTAACACTAACCCTAACCCTAACCCTTACCCTAACCCTAACCCTGAAACTAAACCTAACCCTAACCCTTACCCTTACCCTAAGCCTAAACCTAAACCTAACCATAACCCTAACCCTAACCCGAACTCTTACCCTGACCGTAACCCTAACCCTAAACCTTACCCTTAACCTAACCCTAACCCTAACCTTAACCCTAACCCAAACCATAACCCTAACCCTTACCCTTACCCAAACCCTAATCCTAACCCTAACCCTAACCTTAACCCCAAACCTAACCCTAACCCTAACCCTAAACCTAACCCGAACCTAACCCTTACCCTAATCCTAACCCTAACCCTAACCACTAACCCTAACCCTTACCCTAACACTTACCCTTAACCTAACCCTAATCCTACCTCTAACCCTAAACCTAAATCTAACAGGAAGCCTTACCCTAACACTAACCCTAACCCTTAGCCTAACCCTAACCCTAACCCTAACCTCAACACTAACCCTAACCCTAACCCTAACCCTAACCCCAAACCTAACTCTAACGCTAAACCTTACCCTGACCCCTAACCCTAACCCTAACCCTCGCCCTTACCCTAACACTAAAACTGAACTTAACCCTAAACCTAACACTAGCCCTAACCCTAAGCCTTACCCTAACCCTAACCCTGAAACTAAACCTAAACCTAACCCTTACCCTTACCCTAAACCTAACCCTAACCCTAACCCTAACCCTAACCTAACCCTAACCCTAACCCTAAGCCTAACCCTAACCCTAACTCTTACCCTATCCCTAAACCTAACCCTAACCCTAACCCTTACCCTTACCCTAAACCTAAACCTTATTCTAACCCTAATCCTAACCCTAACATTAATTCTAACCCTAACCCTAAACCTTACCCTAACCCTAACCTTAATCCTTACCCTAACTCTAACCCTAACCCTAACCCTTACCCTAACACTAACCCTGAGCCTAATCCTAACCATAATCCTTACCCTTACCCTAACCCTAACCCTAAACATAACCCTAACCCTCACCCGAAACCTAAACCTTACCCTAACCCTAACCTTAACCCTAACCATAACCATAACCCTAACCCTTACCCTAACCCTATCCATAACCCTACACTAACCCTATCCTAAACTTTACCCTTACTCTAACCCTAACCCTAATCCTAACCATTACCCTTACACTAACCCTAACCCTAACCCTAACTCTAATCCCTAACCCTAACCCTAACCTTAAACATAACACTTACCCTAACCCTAACCCTAAATCTAACCCTTACACTTATCCTAACTCTAAGCCTAACCTTAATGATAACCCTAACCCTAAACCGAAACGTAATCCTTACCCTAACCCTAACCCTAAACCTAACCCTTACCCTTACCCTAACCCTAAACTTAACCCTAACCCTAACCCTAACACTAACTCTTACCCTTACCCTAACCCTAACCCTAACCCTAACCCTAAACTTAACCCCAAACCTAACCCTAACCCTAACCCTAACCCTAACCCTAACCCTAACCCTAACCTAACCCTTACCCTAATCCTAACCCTAACCCTAACCACTAACCCTAACCCTTACCCTAACCCTTACCCTTAACCTAACCCTAACCCTACCTCTAACCCTAACCCTAAATCTAACCGGAAGCCTTACCCTAACCCTAACCCTAACCCTTAGCCTAACCCTAACCCTAATCCTAACCTCAACACTAACCCTAACTCTAACCCTAACCCTAACCCCAAACCTAAATCTAACGCTAAATCTTACCCTTATCCTGAACCTAACCCTAACCCTAACCCTGACCCCTAACCCTAACCCTAACCCTCACCCTTACCCTAATCCTAACCCTAACCTTAACCCTAAACCTAACACTAACCCTAACCATAACCCTTACCCTAACCCTAATCTTGAACCTAAACCTAACCCTAACCCTTACCCTTACCCTAAGCCTAAACCTAAACCTAACCCTAACCCTAACCCTAACTCTTACCCTAACCCTAAACCTAACCCTAACCCTAACCCTTATCCTTACCCTAAACCTAACCCTAAACCTAAACCTTATTCTTACCCTAATCCTAACCCTAACGTTAATTCTAACCCTAACCCTAACCCCAACCCTAACCCTAACCCTAACCTTAATGCTAACCCTAAACCTAAACCTAACCCTAACCCTTACCCTAACCCTAAAATTTACCCTAACACTAACCCTAACCCTGACCCCAACCCTTACCCTAAACCTAACCTTAACCCTTAGCCTAACCCTAACAATAACCATAAACTTAACCCTAACCCTAACCTTAACCCTAACCCTTACTCTTACCCTAACCCTAACACTAACCCTAAACTTTACCCTAACCCTAACTCTAACCCTTACCCTAACCCTAACCCTAACCCTAATCCTAACATTAATCCTAAGCCTTACCCTTACCCTAAACCTAACCCTTACCCTTACCGTAACCCTAACCCTAAACCAAACACTAACCCTAACACTAACCTAACCATAACACTAACCCTGACCCTAACCCTAACCCTAACCCTTACCCTAACCGTAACCTAACACTAAACCTTACTCTTACCCTAAGCCTAATCCCAAACTGAACCCTAACCCTAAACGGTAACCTTACCCTAACCCTAAATCTAAACTTAACCCTAATCTTTACCCTAACCCTAACCCTTACCCTAACCCTAAACCCAAACGTATCCCTAACCCTAACCCTAACCCTAACCCAAACCTATCCCTAACCCTAACCCTAACCCTAACCCTAACCCAAACCTATCCCTAAACCTAACCCTAACCCTAAGCCTAAGCCTAAACCGTACCTTTACCCTAACCCTAAATCTAACTCTAACCCAAACCCTAACCCCTAATCCTAACCCTAACCCTAACCCTAAACCGTAACCTTACCCTAACCCTAACCCTAACCCGTACACTTACCCTAACCCTAACCCTAACCCTAACACTAACCATAACCTTAACTCTAACTCTAACCCTAACCCTAAACCTTAGCCTTATCCTATCCTTAACCCTAAACCTTACACTTACCCTTACCCTAACCCTAACCCTAACCCTAACCATAAATCTGACCCTTAGTCTTAACCTAACCTTAACCCTAACCCTAGCCCTTACCCTAACCCTAAATCTAACCCTTACGCTAACACTAACCCTAACCCTAACCCCTAACCCTAACCTTAACCCTAACCCTATCCCTTACCCTTACACTAACCCTAACCCTTACCCTTTCCCCAACCCTAACCCTAACCCTAACCCTAACCTTAACCCTAACCCTAAACCTAACCCTAACCCTAACCCTTACCTTTACCCTAAGCCTAACCCTAAATCTAAACCTAACCCTAATCCTAACCCTAACCCTAAACCGAAACCTAACCCTAACTCTAAAACTAATCCTTACCCTCACCCTAAACCTAAACCTAACCCTAACCCTAACCTTAACCCTTAACCTTATCCTAACCCTAAACCTAACCCAAACCCTAACCCTAATCCTAACACTTACCCTTACACTAACCCTAACCCTAACACTTACCCTTACCCTAACCCTAACCCTAACCTTAACCCGAACCCTAAACCTAAACCTAACCCTAACGCTAACCCTTACCCTTACCCTAACCCTAACGCTAACCCTAACCCTGACCCTAACACTTACCCTTGCCCTAAACCTAACCCTAACCCTTACCCTAACCCTAACCATAACCCAAACCCTTACACTAACCCTAACCCTAACTCTAACCCCTATCCCTAACCCTTACCCAAAACCTAACCCTAACCCCTAACCCTAACCCTTACCCTAACACTAACCCTAACCCTAACCCTAACCCTTACCCTTACCCTAACCCTAACCGTAACTAAAACCCTAACACTAACCCAAACCCTAACCCTTACCCTAACCCTTAGCCTAACCCTAACACTAACCATAACCTTAACCCTAACCCTAACCCTAACCCTTACCCTTACCCTAACCATAACCCTAACACTAACACTAACCCTAAACTTAACCCTAAACCTAACTCTAACTCTTACCCTAACCCTAACCCTAACCCTAATCCTTACCCTCTCCCTAACCCTAACCCTAATTTTAACCCTAAACCTAACACTAACCCTAACCCTAACCCTTACCCTAAACCTAATACTAACCCTAACCCTAACCCTAACCCTTACATTTACCCTAACCCTAAATCTAACCCTAACCCTTACCCTAACCCTAAACCTAATCCTAATCCTTACCGTAACCGTAACCCTAACGCTAACCCTAACCCTTACCCTCTCCCTAACCCTAACCCTAACATTTACCCTAAACCTAACCCTAACCCTGACCCTTACCCTTACCCTAACCCTAACCTTAAACCTAACCCTTAGCCTAACCCTAACCATAACCCTAACCTCAACACTAACCCTAACCCTAACCCTAACCCCAAACCTAACTCTAACGCTAAACCTTACCCTTATCCTAAACCTAACCCTAAACCTAACCCTGACCCCTAACCCTAAACCTAACCCTAACACTACCCCTAACCCTAACCCTTACCCTAACCCTAACCCTGAAACTAAACCTAACCCTAACCCTTACCCTTACCCTAAGCCTAAACCTAAACCTAACCCTAACCCTAACCCTAACTCTTACCCTGACCCTAAACCTAACCCTAACCCTAACCCTTACCCTTACCCTGAACCTAACCCTAAACCTAAACCTTATTCTTAACCTAACCCTAACCCTAACATTAATTCTAACCCTAACCCTAACCATAACCCTTACCCTAACCCTAACCCTAACCTTAATCCTTTCCCTAACTCTAACCCTAACCCTAACCCTTACCCTAACCCTAACCCTGAGCCTTAACCTAAACATAACCCTTACCCTTACACTAAACCTAACACTAAACCTAAACCTAACCCTCACCCGAAACCTAACCCTTACCCTAACCCTAAACTTAACCCTAACCATAACCATAACCCTAACCCTTACCCTAACCCTAACCTTATCCCTAACCCTACACTAACCCTATCCTAACCTTTACCCTTACTCTAACCCTAACCCTAACCCTAACCCTAACCCTTACCCTTACACTAAACCTAACCCTAACCCTAACTCTAACCCCTAACCCTAACCCTAAACTTAAACATAACACTTACCCTAAACCTAACCCTAAATGTAACCCTTACCCTTACTCTAACCCTAAGCCTAACCTTAATGCTAACCCTAAACCTAAACCGAAACCTAATCCTTACCCTAACCCTAACCCTAAACCTAAACCTAACCCTTACACTTACCCTAACCCTAACCCTAACCCTAACCTTAAGTCTAACCCTAACCCTAACCCTTACCCTAACCCTAACCCTAACACTAAGCCTAACCCCTAACCGTAACCCTAACCCTAACGCTCACCCTAACCCTAATCCTAACCCTAACCCTTACCCTAACCCTAACCCTAACTCTAACTCTTAGCCTTACCTTAACCCTAACTCTAACCGTAACCCTTACCCTAAACCTAACCCTAACTCTTACCCTAACCCTAACCCTAACCCTAACACCTAACCCTAACCGTAACCCTAACGCTCACGCTAACCCTAAACCTAACCCTAACCCTTACCCTAACCCTAACCCTAACCCTAACCCTAACCCTTACTCTTACCCTAACCCTTAAACTAACCCTAACCCTAAACCTAACCCTAACCCTTACCCTTACCCTAACCCTAACCCTTAACCTACCCCTAACCCTATACCTTTCCCTTACCCTAACACTAAAACTAACCCTAACCCTAAACCTAACCCCTAACCCTAAGCCTAACTCTTTCTCTTACCCTAACCCTAACCCTGAACCTTACCCTTACCCTAAACCTAACCCTAACGCTAACCCTTACACTTACCCTAACCCTAAATCTAACCCTACCGTAACCGTAACCCTTACCCTAATGCTAAACCGAACCCTAATGCTTACCCTAAACCTAACCCTAACCCTAACCCTAATCCTTACCCTCTCCCTAACCCTAACCCTAATTTTAACCCTAAACCTAACACTAACCCTACCCTAACCCTTACCCTAAACCTAACACTAACCCTAACCCTAACCCTAACCCTAACCCTTACACTTACCCTAACCCTAAATCTAACCCTAACCCTTACCCTAACCCTAAACCTAACCCTAATCCTTACCCTGTCCCTCACCCTAACCCTAAACCTAACCCTAACATTTACCCTAAACCTAACCCTAACCCTGACCCTTACCCTTACCCTAACCCTAACCTCAACACTAACCCTAACCCTAACCCTAACCCTAACCCCATCCCCAAACCTAACTCTAACGCTAAACCTTACCCTCATCCTAAACCTAACCCTAAAACTAACCCTGACCCCTAAACCTAACCCTAACCCTCACCCTTACGCTAACCCTAACCCTAAACATAACCCTAACCCTAACACTAACCCTAACCCTAACCCTTACCCTAACCCTAACCCTGAAACTAAACCTAACCCTAACCCTTACCCTTACCCTAAGCCTAAACCTAAACCTAACCATAACCCTAACCCTAACCCGAACTCTTACCCTGACCGTAACCCTAACCCTAAACCTTACCCTTAACCTAACCCTAACCCTAACCTTAACCCTAACCCAAACCATAACCCTAACCCTTACCCTTACCCAAACCCTAATCCTAACCCTAACCCTAACCTTAACCCCAAACCTAACCCTAACCCTAACCCTAAACCTAACCCGAACCTAACCCTTACCCTAATCCTAACCCTAACCCTAACCACTAACCCTAACCCTTACCCTAACACTTACCCTTAACCTAACCCTAATCCTACCTCTAACCCTAAACCTAAATCTAACAGGAAGCCTTACCCTAACACTAACCCTAACCCTTAGCCTAACCCTAACCCTAACCCTAACCTCAACACTAACCCTAACCCTAACCCTAACCCTAACCCCAAACCTAACTCTAACGCTAAACCTTACCCTGACCCCTAACCCTAACCCTAACCCTCGCCCTTACCCTAACACTAAAACTGAACTTAACCCTAAACCTAACACACTAGCCCTAACCCTAAGCCTTACCCTAACCCTAACCCTGAAACTAAACCTAAACCTAACCCTTACCCTTACCCTAAACCTAACCCTAACCCTAACCTTAACCCTAACCTAACCCTAACCCTAACCCTAAGCCTAACCCTAACCCTAACTCTTACCCTATCCCTAAACCTAACCCTAACCCTAACCCTTACCCTTACCCTAAACCTAAACCTTATTCTAAACCTAATCCTAACCCTAACATTAATTCTAACCCTAACCCTAAACCTTACCCTAACCCTAACCTTAATCCTTACCCTAACTCTAACCCTAACCCTAACCCTTACCCTAACACTAACCCTGAGCCTAATCCTAACCATAATCCTTACCCTTACCCTAACCCTAACCCTAAACATAACCCTAACCCTCACCCGAAACCTAAACCTTACCCTAACCCTAACCTTAACCCTAACCATAACCATAACCCTAACCCTTACCCTAACCCTATCCATAACCCTACACTAACCCTATCCTAAACTTTACCCTTACTCTAACCCTAACCCTAATCCTAACCATTACCCTTACACTAACCCTAACCCTAACCCTAACTCTAATCCCTAACCCTAACCCTAACCTTAAACATAACACTTACCCTAACCCTAACCCTAAATCTAACCCTTACACTTATCCTAACTCTAAGCCTAACCTTAATGATAACCCTAACCCTAAACCGAAACGTAATCCTTACCCTAACCCTAACCCTAAACCTAACCCTTACCCTTACCCTAACCCTAACCCTAAACTTAACCCTAACCCTAACCCTAACACTAACTCTTACCCTTACCCTAACCCTAACCCTAACCCTAACCCTAAACTTAACCCCAAACCTAACCCTAACCCTAACCCTAACCCTAACCCTAACCCTAACCCTAACCTAACCCTTACCCTAATCCTAACCCTAACCCTAACCACTAACCCTAACCCTTACCCTAACCCTTACCCTTAACCTAACCCTAACCCTACCTCTAACCCTAACCCTAAATCTAACCGGAAGCCTTACCCTAACCCTAACCCTAACCCTTAGCCTAACCCTAACCCTAATCCTAACCTCAACACTAACCCTAACTCTAACCCTAACCCTAACCCCAAACCTAAATCTAACGCTAAATCTTACCCTTATCCTGAACCTAACCCTAACCCTAACCCTGACCCCTAACCCTAACCCTAACCCTCACCCTTACCCTAATCCTAACCCTAACCTTAACCCTAAACCTAACACTAACCCTAACCATAACCCTTACCCTAACCCTAATCTTGAACCTAAACCTAACCCTAACCCTTACCCTTACCCTAAGCCTAAACCTAAACCTAACCCTAACCCTAACCCTAACTCTTACCCTAACCCTAAACCTAACCCTAACCCTAACCCTTATCCTTACCCTAAACCTAACCCTAAACCTAAACCTTATTCTTACCCTAATCCTAACCCTAACGTTAATTCTAACCCTAACCCTAACCCCAACCCTAACCCTAACCCTAACCTTAATGCTAACCCTAAACCTAAACCTAACCCTAACCCTTACCCTAACCCTAAAATTTACCCTAACACTAACCCTAACCCTGACCCCAACCCTTACCCTAAACCTAACCTTAACCCTTAGCCTAACCCTAACAATAACCATAAACTTAACCCTAACCCTAACCTTAACCCTAACCCTTACTCTTACCCTAACCCTAACACTAACCCTAAACTTTACCCTAACCCTAACTCTAACCCTTACCCTAACCCTAACCCTAACCCTAATCCTAACATTAATCCTAAGCCTTACCCTTACCCTAAACCTAACCCTTACCCTTACCGTAACCCTAACCCTAAACCAAACACTAACCCTAACACTAACCTAACCATAACACTAACCCTGACCCTAACCCTAACCCTAACCCTTACCCTAACCGTAACCTAACACTAAACCTTACTCTTACCCTAAGCCTAATCCCAAACTGAACCCTAACCCTAAACGGTAACCTTACCCTAACCCTAAATCTAAACTTAACCCTAATCTTTACCCTAACCCTAACTCTTACCCTAACCCTAAACCCAAACGTATCCCTAACCCTAACCCTAACCCTAACCCAAACCTATCCCTAACCCTAACCCTAACCCTAACCCTAACCCAAACCTATCCCTAAACCTAACCCTAACCCTAAGACTAAGCCTAAACCGTACCCTTACCCTAACCCTAAATCTAACTCTAACCCAAACCCTAACCCCTAATCCTAACCCTAACCCTAACCCTAAACCGTAACCTTACCCTAACCCTAACCCTAACCCGTACACTTACCCTAACCCTAACCCTAACCCTAACACTAACCATAACCTTAACTCTAACTCTAACCCTAACCCTAAACCTTAGCCTTATCCTATCCTTAACCCTAAACCTTACACTTACCCTTACCCTAACCCTAACCCTAACCCTAACCATAAATCTGACCCTTAGTCTTAACCTAACCTTAACCCTAACCCTAGCCCTTACCCTAACCCTAAATCTAACCCTTACGCTAACACTAACCCTAACCCTAACCCCTAACCCTAACCTTAACCCTAACCCTATCCCTTACCCTTACACTAACCCTAACCCTTACCCTTTCCCCAACCCTAACCCTAACCCTAACCCTAACCTTAACCCTAACCCTAAACCTAACCCTAACCCTAACCCTTACCTTTACCCTAAGCCTAACCCTAAATCTAAACCTAACCCTAATCCTAACCCTAACCCTAAACCAAAACCTAACCCTAACTCTAAAACTAATCCTTACCCTCACCCTAAACCTAAACCTAACCCTAACCCTAACCTTAACCCTTAACCTTATCCTAACCCTAAACCTAACCCAAAACCTAACCCTAATCCTAACACTTACCCTTACACTAACCCTAACCCTAACACTTACCCTTACCCTAACCCTAACCCTAACCTTAACCCGAACCCTAAACCTAAACCTAACCCTAACGCTAACCCTTACCCTTACCCTAACCCTAACGCTAACCCTAACCCTGACCCTAACACTTACCCTTGCCCTAAACCTAACCCTAACCATTACCCTAACCCTAACCATAACCCAAACCCTTACACTAACCCTAACCCTAACTCTAACCCCTATCCCTAACCCTTACCCAAAACCTAACCCTAACCCCTAACCCTAACCCTTACCCTAACACTAACCCTAACCCTAACCCTAACCCTTACCCTTACCCTAACCCTAACCGTAACTAAAACCCTAACACTAACCCAAACCCTAACCCTTACCCTAACCCTTAGCCTAACCCTAACACTAACCATAACCTTAACCCTAACCCTAACCCTTACCCTTACCCTAACCCTAACCCTAACACTAACACTAACCCTAAACTTAACCCTAAACCTAACTCTAACTCTTACCCTAACCCTAACCCTAACCCTAATCCTTACCCTCTCCCTAACCCTAACCCTAATTTTAACCCTAAACCTAACACTAACCCTAACCCTAACCCTTACCCTAAACCTAATACTAACCCTAACCCTAACCCTAACCCTTACATTTACCCTAACCCTAAATCTAACCCTAACCCTTACCCTAACCCTAAACCTAATCCTAATCCTTACCGTAACCGTAACCCTAACGCTAACCCTAACCCTTACCCTCTCCCTAACCCTAACCCTAACATTTACCCTAAACCTAACCCTAACCCTGACCCTTACCCTTACCCTAACCCTAACCTTAAACCTAACCCTTAGCCTAACCCTAACCATAACCCTAACCTCAACACTAACCCTAACCCTAACCCTAACCCCAAACCTAACTCTAACGCTAAACCTTACCCTTATCCTAAACCTAACCCTAAACCTAACCCTGACCCCTAACCCTAAACCTAACCCTAACACTACCCCTAACCCTAACCCTTACCCTAACCCTAACCCTGAAACTAAACCTAACCCTAACCCTTACCCTTACCCTAAGCCTAAACCTAAACCTAACCCTAACCCTAACCCTAACCCTAACTCTTACCCTGACCCTAAACCTAACCCTAACCCTAACCCTTACCCTTACCCTGAACCTAACCCTAAACCTAAACCTTATTCTTAACCTAACCCTAACCCTAACATTAATTCTAACCCTAACCCTAACCATAACCCTTACCCTAACCCTAACCCTAACCTTAATCCTTTCCCTAACTCTAACCCTAACCCTAACCCTTACCCTAACCCTAACCCTGAGCCTTAACCTAAACATAACCCTTACCTTTACACTAAACCTAACACTAAACCTAAACCTAACCCTCACCCGAAACCTAACCCTTACCCTAACCCTAAACTTAACCCTAACCATAACCATAACCCTAACCCTTACCCTAACCCTAACCTTATCCCTAACCCTACACTAACCCTATCCTAACCTTTACCCTTACTCTAACCCTAACCCTAACCCTAACCCTTACCCTTACACTAAACCTAACCCTAACCCTAACTCTAACCCCTAACCCTAACCCTAAACTTAAACATAACACTTACCCTAAACCTAACCCTAAATGTAACCCTTACCCTTACTCTAACCCTAAGCCTAACCTTAATGCTAACCCTAAACCTAAACCGAAACCTAATCCTTACCCTAACCCTAACCCTAAACCTAAACCTAACCCTTACACTTACCCTACCCTAACCCTAACCCTAACCCTAACCTTAACTCTAACCCTAACCCTAACCCTTACCCTTACCCTAACCCTAACCCTAACCCTAACCCCAAACCTAACCCTAACCCTAACCCTAACCTAACATTTACCCTAATCCTAACCCTAACCCTAACCACTAACTCTAACCCTTACCCTAACCCTTACCCTTAACCTAACCCTAACCCTACCTCTAAACCTAACCCTAAATCTAACCGGAAGCCTTACCCTAACCCTAACCCTAACCCTTAGCCTAACCCTAACCCTAACCCTAACCTCAACACTAACCCTAACCCTAACCCTAACCCTAACCCTAACCCCAAACCTAACTCTAACGCTAAATCTTACCCTTATCCTAAACCTAAACCTAACACTAACTCTGACCCTTAACCCTAACCCTAACCCTCACCCTTACCCTAACCCTAACCCTGAACTTAACCCTAAACCTAACACTAACCCGAACCCTAATCCTTACCCTAACCCTAACCCTGAACTTAAACCTAACCCTAACCCTTACCCTTACCCTAAGCCTAAACCTAAACCTAACCCTAACCCTAACCCTAACTCTTACCATAATCCTAAACCTAACCCTAACCCTTACCCTTACCCTAAGCCTAAACCTAAACCTAAACCTAACCCTAACCCTAACTCTTACCCTAACCCTAAACCTAACACTAACCCTAACCCTTACCCTTACCCCAAACCTAACCCTAAACCTAAACCTTATTCTAACCCTAACCCTAATCCTAACATTAATTCTAACCCTAACCCTAACCCTAAATCTTACCCTAACCCTAACCCTGAGCCTAATCCTAACCATAATCCTTACCCTTACCCTAACCCTAACCCTAACCCTCACCCGAAACCTAACCCTTACCCTAACCCTAACCTTAACCCTAACCCTAATCATAACCCTAACCCTTACCCTAACCCTATCCCTAACCCTACACTAACCCTATCCTAAACTTTACCCTTACTCTAACCCTAACCCTAACCCTAACCCTTACCCTTACACTAACCCTAACAATAACCCTAACTCTAACCCCTAAACCTAACCCTAACCCTAACCTCAACACTAACCAAAACCCTAACCCTAACCCTAACCCCAAACCTAACTCTAACGCTAAACCTTACCCTTATCCTAAACCTAACCCTTAACTTAACCCTGACCCCTAACCCTAACCCTCACCCTTACCGTAAAACTAACCCTAAACTTAACCCTAAACCTAACACTAACCCTAACCCTAACCCTTACCCTAATCCTAACCCTGAACCTAACCCTAACCCTAACCCTTACCCTTACCCTAAGCCTAAACCTAAACCTAACCCTAACCCTAACCCTAACTCTTACCCTGACCCTAAACCTAACCCTAAACCTGAACCTTACCCTTACCCTAAACCTAACCCTAAACCTAAACCTTATTCTTACCCTAACCCTAACCCTAACATTAATTCTAACCCTAACCCTAACCCTAACCCTTACCCTAACCCTAACCCTTACATTTACCCTAACCCTAAATCTAACCCTAACCCTTACCCTAACCCTAAACCTAATCCTAATCCTTACCGTAACCGTAACCCTAACGCTAACCCTAACCCTTACCCTCTCCCTAACCCTAACCCTAACATTTACCCTAAACCTAACCCTAACCCTGACCCTTACCCTTACCCTAACCCTAACCTTAAACCTAACCCTTAGCCTAACCCTAACCATAACCCTAACCTCAACACTAACCCTAACCCTAACCCTAACCCCAAACCTAACTCTAACGCTAAACCTTACCCTTATCCTAAACCTAACCCTAAACCTAACCCTGACCCCTAACCCTAAACCTAACCCTAACACTACCCCTAACCCTAACCCTTACCCTAACCCTAACCCTGAAACTAAACCTAACCCTAACCCTTACCCTTACCCTAAGCCTAAACCTAAACCTAACCCTAACCCTAACCCTAACCCTAACTCTTACCCTGACCCTAAACCTAACCCTAACCCTAACCCTTACCCTTACCCTGAACCTAACCCTAAACCTAAACCTTATTCTTAACCTAACCCTAACCCTAACATTAATTCTAACCCTAACCCTAACCATAACCCTTACCCTAACCCTAACCCTAACCTTAATCCTTTCCCTAACTCTAACCCTAACCCTAACCCTTACCCTAACCCTAACCCTGAGCCTTAACCTAAACATAACCCTTACCCTTACACTAAACCTAACACTAAACCTAAACCTAACCCTCACCCGAAACCTAACCCTTACCCTAACCCTAAACTTAACCCTAACCATAACCATAACCCTAACCCTTACCCTAACCCTAACCTTATCCCTAACCCTACACTAACCCTATCCTAACCTTTACCCTTACTCTAACCCTAACCCTAACCCTAACCCTTACCCTTACACTAAACCTAACCCTAACCCTAACTCTAACCCCTAACCCTAACCCTAAACTTAAACATAACACTTACCCTAAACCTAACCCTAAATGTAACCCTTACCCTTACTCTAACCCTAAGCCTAACCTTAATGCTAACCCTAAACCTAAACCGAAACCTAATCCTTACCCTAACCCTAACCCTAAACCTAAACCTAACCCTTACACTTACCCTAACCCTAACCCTAACCCTAACCTTAACTCTAACCCTAACCCTAACCCTTACCCTTACCCTAACCCTAACCCTAACCCTAACCCCCAAACCTAACCCTAACCCTAACCCTAACCTAACATTTACCCTAATCCTAACCCTAACCCTAACCACTAACTCTAACCCTTACCCTAACCCTTACCCTTAACCTAACCCTAACCCTACCTCTAAACCTAACCCTAAATCTAACCGGAAGCCTTACCCTAACCCTAACCCTAACCCTTAGCCTAACCCTAACCCTAACCCTAACCTCAACACTAACCCTAACCCTAACCCTAACCCTAACCCCAAACCTAACTCTAACGCTAAATCTTACCCTTATCCTAAACCTAAACCTAACACTAACTCTGACCCTTAACCCTAACCCTAACCCTCACCCTTACCCTAACCCTAAAACTGAACTTAACCCTAAACCTAACACTAACCCGAACCCTAATCCTTACCCTAACCCTAACCCTGAACTTAAACCTAACCCTAACCCTTACCCTTACCCTAAGCCTAAACCTAAACCTAACCCTAACCCTAACCCTAACTCTTACCATAATCCTAAACCTAACCCTAACCCTTACCCTTACCCTAAGCCTAAACCTAAACCTAAACCTAACCCTAACCCTAACTCTTACCCTAACCCTAAACCTAACACTAACCCTAACCCTTACCCTTACCCCAAACCTAACCCTAAACCTAAACCTTATTCTAACCCTAACCCTAATCCTAACATTAATTCTAACCCTAACCCTAACCCTAAATCTTACCCTAACCCTAACCCTGAGCCTAATCCTAACCATAATCCTTACCCTTACCCTAACCCTAACCCTAACCCTCACCCGAAACCTAACCCTTACCCTAACCCTAACCTTAACCCTAACCCTAATCATAACCCTAACCCTTACCCTAACCCTATCCCTAACCCTACACTAACCCTATCCTAAACTTTACCCTTACTCTAACCCTAACCCTAACCCTAACCCTTACCCTTACACTAACCCTAACAATAACCCTAACTCTAACCCCTAAACCTAACCCTAACCCTAACCTCAACACTAACCAAAACCCTAACCCTAACCCTAACCCCAAACCTAACTCTAACGCTAAACCTTACCCTTATCCTAAACCTAACCCTTAACTTAACCCTGACCCCTAACCCTAACCCTCACCCTTACCGTAAAACTAACCCTAAACTTAACCCTAAACCTAACACTAACCCTAACCCTAACCCTTACCCTAATCCTAACCCTGAACCTAACCCTAACCCTAACCCTTACCCTTACCCTAAGCCTAAACCTAAACCTAACCCTAACCCTAACCCTAACTCTTACCCTGACCCTAAACCTAACCCTAAACCTGAACCTTACCCTTACCCTAAACCTAACCCTAAACCTAAACCTTATTCTTACCCTAACCCTAACCCTAACATTAATTCTAACCCTAACCCTAACCCTAACCCTTACCCTAACCCTAACCCTAACCTTAATCCTTACCCTAACTCTAACCCTAACCCTAACCCTTACCCTAACCCTAACCCTGAGCCTAAACCTAAACATAACCCTTACCCTTACACTAAAACTAACACTAAACCTAACCCTAATGCTCACCCGAAACCTAACCCGTACCCTAACCCTAACCTTAACCCTAACCCTAACCATAACCCTAACCCTTACCCTAACCCTAACCCTATCCCTAACCCTACACTAAACCTATCCTAACCTTTACCCTTACCCTAACCCTAACCCTAACCCTAACCCTTACCCTTACACTAAACCTAACCCTAACCCTAACTCTAACCACTAACCCTAACCCTAACCTTAAACAAACACTTACCCTAACCCTAACCCTAAATCTAACCCTTAAACTTACCCTAACTCTAAGCCTAACCTTAATACTATACCTAACCCTAAACCGAAACCTAATCCTTACCCTAACCCTAACCCTAACCCTAAACCTAAACTTTACCCTTACCCTAACCCTAACCCTAACCTTAACCCGAACAATAACCCTAACCCTAACCCTTACCCTTACCCTAACCCTAACCCTAACCCTAACCTTAACCCCAAACCTAAGCCTAACCCTAACCCTAACTCTTACCCTAACCCTAACCCTGAGCCTAAACCTAAACATAACCCTTACCCTTACACTAAACCTAACACTAAACCTAAACCTAACCCTCACCCGAAACCTAACCCGTACCCTAACCCTAACCTTAAACCTAACCCTAACCATAACCCTAACCCTTACCCTAACCCTAACCCTATCCCTAACCCTACACTAACCCTATCCTAACCTTTACCCTTACTCTAACCCTAACCCTAACCCTAACCCTAACCCTTACCCTTACACTAAACCTAACCCTAACCCTAACTCTAACCCCTAACCCTAACCCTAACTTTAAACAAACACTTACCCTAACCCTAACCCTAAATCTAACCCTTACACTTACCCTAACCCTAAGCCTAACCTTAATGCTATACCTAACCCTAAACCGAAACCTAATCCTTACCCTAACCCTAACCCTAACCCTAAACCGAAACCTAATCCTTACCCTAACCCTAACCCTAAACCTAAACCTAACCCTTACACTTACCCTAACCCTAACCCTAACCTTAACCCTAACCCTAACCCTAACCCTTACCCTTACCCTAACCCTAACCCTAAACCTAACCCCAAACCTAACCCTAACACTAACCCTAACCTAACCCTTTCCCTAATCCTAACCCTAACCCTAACCACTAACCCTAATCCTTACCCTAACCCTTACCCTTAACCTAACCCTAACCCTTAGCCTAACCCTAACCCTAACCCTAACCTCAACACTAACCCTAACCCTAACCCTAACCCTAACCCCAAACCTAACTCTAACGCTAAACCTTACCCTGACCCCTAACCCTAACCCTAACCCTCACCCTTACCCTAACCCTAACCCTGAACTTAACCCTAAACCTAACATTAGCCCTAACCCTTATCCTAACCCTATCGCTAACCCTACACTAACCCTATCCTAAACTTTACCCTTACTCTAACCCTAACCCTAACCCTAAACCTTACCCTTACACTAACCCTAACCCTAACCCTAAATCTAACCCCTAACCCTAACCCTAACCTTAAACATAACACTTACCCTAACCCTAACCCTAAATCTAACCTTTACCCTTACCCTAACCCAAAGCCTAACCTTAATGCTAACCCTAACCCTAAACACAAACCTCATCCTTACCCTAACCCTAAGCCTAACCTTAATGCTAACCCTAACCCTAAACCGAAACCTAATCCTTACCCTAATCCTAACCTAACCCCTACCCTAACCCTAACCCTAAACCTAACCCTAACCTAACCCTTTCACTTACCCTAACCCTAACCCTAACCCTAACCTTAACCCTAACCCTAACCCTAACCCTTACCCTTACCCTAACCCTAACCCTAACCCCAAACCTAACCCTAACCCTAACCCTAACCTAACCCTTTCTCTAATTCTAACCCTAACCATAACCACTACCACTAATCCTTACCATAACCCTTACCCTTAATCTACCCCTAACTCTACCTCTAACCCTAACCCTAAATCTAACCGGAAGCCTTACCCTAACCCTAACCCTAAACCTTAGCCTAACCCTAACCCTAACCCTAACCTCAACAGTAACCCTAACCCTAACCCTAACCCTAACCCTAACCCCAAACCTAACTCTAACGCTAAATCTTACCCTTATATTAAACCTAACCCTAACACTAACCCTGACCCCTAATCCTAACCCTAACCCTCACCCTTACCCTAACCCTAACCCTGAACTTAACCCTAAACCTAACACTAACCCGAACCCTAACCCTTACCCTAACCCTAACCCTGAACCTAAACCTAACCCTAACCCTTACCCTAAGCCTAAACCTAAACCTAACCCTAACCCTAACCCTAACTCTTACCATAACCCTAAAACTAACCCTAACCCTTACCCTTACCCTAAGCCTAAACCTAAACCTAAACCTAACCCTAACCCTAACTCTTACCCTAACCCTAAACCTAACACTAACCCTAACCCTTACCCTTACCCTAAACCTAACCCTAAACCTAAACCTTATTCTAACCCTAATCCTAACCCTAACATTAATTCTAACCCTAACCCTAACCCTAAACCTTACCCTAACCCTAACCCTGAGCCTAATCCTAACCATAATCCATACCCTTACCCTAACCCTAACCCTAACCCTCACCCGAAACCTAACCCTTACCCTAACCCTAACCTTAACCCTAACCCTAATCATAACCCTAACCCTTACCCTAACCCTATCCCTAACCCTACACTAACCCTATCCTAAACTTTACCCTTACTCTAACCCTAACCCTTACCCTTACCCTTATACTAACCCTAACAATAACCCTAACTCTAACCCCTAAACCTAACCCTAACCCTAACCTCAACACTAACCCTGTCCCTAACCATAACCCTAACACCAAACCTAACTCTAACGCTAAAACTTACCCTTATCCTAAACCTAACCCTAAACCTAACCCTGACCCCTAACCCTAACCCTAACCCTCACCCTTCCCCTAACACTAACCCTAAACTTAACCCTAAACCTAACACTAACCCTAACCCTAACCCTTACCCTAACCCTAACCGTGAAACTAAACCTAACCCTAACCCTTACCCTTACCCTAAGCCTAAACCTAAACCTAACCCTAACCCTAACCCTAACTCTTACCCTGACCCTAAACCTAACCCTAAACCTAACCCTTACCCTTACCCTAAACCTAACCATAAACCTAAACCTTATTCTTACCCTAACCCTAACCCTAACATTAATTCTAACCCTAACCCTAACCCTAACCCTTACCCTAACCCTAACCATAACCTTAATCCTTACCCTAACTCTAACCCTAACCCTAACCCTTACCCTAACCCTAACCCTGAGCCTAAACCTAAACATAACCCTTACCCTTACACTAAACCTAACACTAAACCTAACCCTAACCCTCACCCGAAACCTAACCCGCACCCTAACCCTAACCTTAACTCTAACCCTAACCATAACCCTAACCCTTACCCTAACCCTAACCCTATCCCTAACCCTACACTAAACCTATCCTAACCTTTACCCTTACCCTAACCCTAACCCTAACCCTAACCCTTACCCTTACACTAAACCTAACCCTAACCCTAACTCTAACCACTAACCCTAACCCTAACCTTAAACAAACACTTACCCTAACCCTAACCCTAAATCTAACCCTTAAACTTACCCTAACCCTAAGCCTAACCTTAATACTATACCTAACCCTAAACCGAAACCTAATCCTTACCCTAACCCTAACCCTAACCCTAAACCTAAACTTTACCCTTACCCTAACCCTAACCCTAACCTTAACCCGAACAATAACCCTAACCCTAACCCTTACCCTTACCCTAAACCTAACCCTAACCCTAACCCTAACCTTAACCCCTAACCTAACCCTAACCCTAACCCTAACCTAACCCTTTCCCTAATCCTAACCCTAACCCTAACCACTAACCCTAACCCTTACCCTAACCCTTACCCTTAACCTAACCCTAACCCTACCTCTAACCCTAACCCTAAATCTAACTGGAAGACTTACCCAAACCCTAACCCTAACCCTTAGCCTAACCCTAACCCTAACCCTAACCTCAACACTAACCCTAACCCTAACCCTAACCCTAACCCCAAACCTAACTCTAACGCTAAACCTTACCCTGACCCCTAACCCTAACCCTAACCCTCACCCTTACCCTAACCCTAACCCTGAACTTAACCCTAAACCTAACATTAGCCCTAACCCTTATCCTAACCCTATCCCTAACCCTACACTAACCCTATCCTAAACTTTACCCTTACTCTAACCCTAACCCTAACCCTAACCCTTACCCTTACACTAACCCTAACCCTAACCCTAACGCTAACCCCTAATCCTAACCCTAACCTTAAACATAACACTTACCCTAACCCTAACCCTAAATCTAACCCTTACCCTTACCCTAACCCAAACCCTAACCTTAATGCTAACCCTAACCCTAAACAGAAACCTCATCCTTACCCTAACCCTAAGCCTAACCTTAATGCTAACCCTAACCCTAAACCGAAACCTAATCCTTACCCTAACCCTAACCTAACCCCTACCCTAACCCTAACCCTAACCCTAACCCTAACCTAACCCTTACCCTAATCCTAACCAAAACCCTAACCAATAACCCTAACCCTTACCCTAACCCTTACCCTTAACCTAACCCTAACCCTACCCCTAACCCTAACCCTAAATCTAACCGGATGCCTTACCCTAACCCTAACCCTAACTCTTAGCCTAACCCTAACCCTAACCCTACCCTCAACACTAACCCTAACCCTAACCCTAACCCTAACCCTAACCCCAAAACTAACTCTAACGCTAAACCTTACCCTTATCCTAAACCTAACCCTAACCCTAACCCTGACCCCTAACCCTACCCTAACCCTCACCCTTACCCTAAACCTAACCCTAAACCTAAACCTTATTCTTACCCTAATCCTAACCCTAACATTAATTCTAACCCTAACCCTAAACTTAACCCTAAACCTAACACTAAACCTAACACTAACCCTTACCCTAACCCTAACCCTGAACCTAAACTTAACCCTAACTCTTACCCTTACCCTAAGCCTAAACCTAAACCTAACCCTAACCCTAACCCTAACTCTTACCCTAACCCTTAACCTAACCCTAACCCTAACCCTTACCCTTACCCTAAACCTAACCCTAAACCTAAAACTTATTCTTACCCTAATCCTAACCCTAACATTAATTCTAACCCTAACCCTAACCCTAAACCTTACCCTAACTCTAACCTTAATCCTTACCCTAACTCTAACCCTAACCCTAACCCTTACCCTAACACTAACCATGAGCCTAATCCTAACCATAATCCTGACCCTTACCCTAACCCTAACCCTAAACCTAACCCTACCCCTCACCCGAAACCTAACCCTTACCCTAAACCTAACTTTAACCCTAACCCTAACCATAACCCTAACCCTTACCCTAACCCTATCCCTAACCCTACACTAACCCTATCCTAAACGTTACCCTTACTGTAACCCTAACCCTTAACCTAACCCTAACATTTACCCTTACACTAACCCTAAACCTAACCCTAACTCTAACCCCTAACCCTAACCCTAAACTTAAAGATAACACTTACCCTAACTCTAACACTAAATCTAACCCTTACCCTTACCCTAACCCTAAGCCTAACCTTAATGCTCACCCTAACCCTAAACCGAAACCTAATCCTTACCCTAACCCTAACCCTAACCCTAAACCTAACCCTTACCCTTACCCTAACCCTAACCCTAAACTTAATGCTAACCCTAACCATAACCCTAACCCTTACCATAACCCTAACCCTAATCCTTGCCCTAACCCTAACCCTAACCCTAAACCTAACCCTAACCCTTTCCCTAAACCTAACCTTAACCCTAAATCTAACCCTAACCCTAACCCTAAACCTGACCCTTACCCTTACTCTAAACTTAACCCTAAACCTAAACCGAACCCTAACCTTAACCACTAACCCTAACCTTTAACCTTACCCTAAACCTAACCCTAACCTTTACCCTTACCCTAACCCTAACCCTAACTCTAATCTAACCATAACCCTAATCCTAACCCTTACCCTCACCCTAACCCTAACGCTAACCTTAACCCCTAACCCCAATCCTTACACTAACACTCACCCTTACCCTAACCCTAACCCTAATCCTTACCCTAACCCTAACCCTAAAGCTAACCCTAACCCTTTCCCTAACCCTAACCTTAACCCTAAACCTAACCCTAACGCTAACAATAACCTTAACCCTAACCCTCACCCTTACCCTTACTCTAAACCTAACCTTAAACTTAAACCGTAACCCTAAACCTAACCCCTAACCCTAACTCTTACCCTTATCCTATCCCTAACACTAACCCTAACCCTAACACTTACCCTAACCCTAAACCTAATCCTAAACCTAACCCTAACCCTTACCCTAACCCTAACCCTTACCCTAAACCTAACCCTAACGCTAACCCCAACCCTAACAATTACCATACCCTAACCGTAACCCTAACTCTTACCCTAACCCTAACCCTAAGCCTAACCCTAACTGCTAATCCTAACCCTAACCCTAAACCAAACCCTAACCCCTAATCCTAACACTTACCCTTACGCTGTCCCTAACCCTAACCCTAACCCTAAAACTTACCCTAACCCTATCCTTACCCTTACCCTAACCCTAACCCTAACTCTAACACTAAACCTAACCCTTACCCTAACCTTACCCTCACCCTAACACTAACCCTAAACCTAACACCTAACCCTAATCCTTACCCTAACCCTAACCCTAAACCTAACCTTAACCCTAAAGCTAACCCTAAACCTAACCCTTACCTTAACCCTAAACCTAACACTAACCCTAAACCTAACCCTTAACCTTACTCTAACCCTTAATGGTAACCCTAACCCTAACCCTTACCCTAACCCTAACCCTAACAATAGTCCATACCCTAACCCTAACCCTTACCCTTTCCCTAACCCTAACCCTAACCTTAACCCTAACCCTAACCCTAACCTTAACCCTTACACTAACCTTAACCCTAATCCTACACCTAAACCTAACCCTAACCCTAACCCTAACCCTTACCCTAACCCTAACCCTAACCTTAATCCTTACCCTAACTCTAACCCTAACACTAACCCTTACCCTAACCCTAACCCTGAGACTAAACCTAAACATAACCCTTACCCTTACAGTAAACCTAACACTAAACCTAACCCTAACCCTCACCCGAAACCTAACCCGTACCCTAACCCTAACCTTAACCCTAACCCTAACCATAACCCTAACCCTTACCCTAACCCTAACAATATCCCTAACCCTACACTAACCCTATCCTAACTTTTACCCTTAACCTAACCCTAACCCTAACCCTAACCCTTACCCTTACACTAAACCTAACCCTAACCCTAACTCTAACCCCTAACCCTAACCCTAACCCTAACCTTAAACAAACACTTACCCTAACCCTAACCCTAAATCTAACCCTTACACTTACCCTAACCCTAAGCCTAACCTTAATGCTATACCTAACCCTAAACCGAAACCTAATCCTTACCCTAACCCTAACCCTAACCCTAAACCTAACCCTTACCCTTACCCTAACCCTAACCCTAACCTTAACCCTAACAATAACCCTAACCCTAACCCTTACCCTTACCCTAACCCTAACCCTAACCCTAACCCTAACCTTAACCCCAAACCTAACCCTAACCCTAACCCTAACCCTAACCTAACGCTTACCCTAATCCTAACCCTAACCCTAACCACTAACCCTAACCCTTACCCTAACCCTTACCCTTAACCTAACCCTAACCCTACCTCTAACCCTAACCCTAAATCTAACCGGAAGACTTACCCTAACCCTAACCCTAACCCTTAGCCTAACCCTAACCCTAACCCTAACCTCAACACTAACCCTAACCCTAACCCTAACCCTAACCCCAAACCTAACTCTAACGCTAAACCTTACCCTGACCCCTAACCCTAACCGTCACCCTTACCCTAACCCTAACCCTGAACTTAACCCTAAACCTAACATTAGCCCTAACCCTTATCCTAACCCTATCCCTAACCCTACACTAACCCTATTCTAAACTTTACCCTTACTCTAACCCTAACCCTAACCCTAACCCTTACCCTTACACTAACCCTAACCCTAACCCTAACTCTAACCCCTAACCCTAACCCTAACCTTAAACATAACACTTACCCTAACCCTAACCCTAAATCTAACCCTTACCCTTACCCTAACCCAAAGCCTAAACTTAATGCTAACCCTAACCCTAAACAGAAACCTCATCCTTACCCTAACCCTAAGCCTAACCTTAATGCTAACCCTAACCCTAAACCGAAACCTAATCCTTACCCTAACCCTAACCTAACCCCTACCCTAACCCTAACCCTAACCCTAACCCTAACCTAACCCTTACCCTAATCCTAACCAAAACCCTAACCACTAACCCTAACCCTTACCCTAACCCTTACCCTTAACCTAACCCTAACCCTACCCCTAACCCTAACCCTAAATCTAACCGGATGCCTTACCCTAAACCTAACCATAAACCTTAGCCTAACCCTTACCCTAACCCTAACCTCAACACTAACCCTAACCCTAACCCTAACCCTAACCCCAAAACTAACTCAAACGCTAAACCTTACCCTTATCCTAAACCTAACCCTAACCCTAACCCTGACCCCTAACCCTACCCTAACCCTCACCCTTACCATAACCCTAACCCTAAACTTAACCCTAAACCTAACACGAAACCTAACCCTAACCCTTACCATAACCCTAACCCTGAACCTAAACCTAACCCTAACCCTTACCCTTACCCTAAGCCTAAACCTAAACCTAACCCTAACCCTAACCCTAACTCTTACCCTAACCCTTAACCTAACCCTAACCCTAACCCTTACCCTTACCCTAAACCTAACCCTAAACCTCAACCTTATTCTAACCCTAATCCTAACCCTAACATTAATTCTAACCCCAACCCTAACCCTAAACCTTACCCTAACCCTAACGCTGAGCCTAATCCTAACCATAATCCTTATCCTTACCCTAACCCTAACCCTAAACCTAACCCTAACCCTCACCAGAAACCTAACCCTTACCCTAACCCTAACCTTAAACCTAACCCTAACCATAACCCTAACCCTTACCCTAATCCTATCCCTAACCCTACACTAACCCTATCCTAAACTTTACCCTTACTCTAACCCTAACCCTAACCCTAACCCTTACCCTTACACTAACCCTAACCCTAACCCTAACTCTAACCCCTAACCCTAACCTTAACCTTAAACATAACACTTACCCTAAATCTAACCATAAATCTAACCCTTACCCTTACCCTAACCCTAAGCCTAACCTTAATTCTAACCCTAACCCTTAATCGAAACCTAATCCTTACCCTAACCCTAACCCTAACCCTAAACCTAACCCTTACCCTTACCCTAACCGTAACCCAAACCTTAACCCTAACCCTAACCCTTACCCTTACCGTAACCCTAACACTAACCCTAACCCTAACCTTAACCCCAAACCTAACCCTAACCCTAACCTAACCCTTACCCTAATCCTAACCCTAACCCTAACCACTAACCCTAACCCTTACCCTAACCCTTACCCTTAACCTAACCCTAATCCTACCTCTAACCCTAACCCTAAATCTAACCGGAAGCCTTACCCTAACCCTAACCCTAACCCTTAGCCTAACCCAAACCCTAACCCTAACCTCAACACTAACCCTAACCCTAACCCTAACCCCAAACCTAACTCTAACGCTAAAACTTACCCTGACCCCTAACCCTAACCCTAATCCTCACACTTACCCTAACCCTAACCCTGAACTTAACCCTAAACCTAACACTAGCCCTAACCCTAACCCTTATCCTAACCCTAACCCTGAACCTAAACCTAAACCTAACCCTTACCATTACCCTAAGCCTTAACCTAAACCTAACCCTAACCCTAACCCCTAACCCTAACCTTTAACCTTACCCTAAACCTAACCCTAACCCTTACCCTTACCCTAACCCTAACCCTAACTCTAATCTAAACATAACCCTAATCCTAACACTTACCCTCACCCTAACCCTAACGCTAACCTTAACCTCTAACCCCAACCCTTACCCTAACCCTCACCCTTACCCTAACCCTAACCCTAATCCTTACCCTAACCCTAACCCTAAAGCTAACGTAACCCTTTCCCTAACCCTAACCTTAACCCTAAACCTAACCCTAACGCTAACACTAACCCTAACCTTAACCCTCACCCTACCCTTACTCTAAACCTAACCTTAAACCTAACAGTAACCCTAAACCTAACCCCTAACCCTAACTCTTACCCTTATCCTATCCTTAACACTAACCCTAACCCTAACACTTACCCTAACCCTAAACCTAATCCTAAACCTAACCCTAACCCTTACCCTAACCCTAACCCTTACCCTAACCCTAACCCTAACGCTAACCCCAACCCTAACAATTACCATACCCTAACCGTAACCCTAACTCTTACCCTAACCCTAACCCTAAGCCTAACCCTAACCGCTAATCCTAACCCTAACCCTAAACCAAACCCTAACCCCTAATCCTAACACTTACCCTTACGCTGTCCCTAACCCTAACCCTAACCCTAAAACTTACCCTAACCCTATCCTTACCCTTTCCCTAACCCTAACTCTAACACTAAACCTAACCCTTACCCTAACTCTTACCCTCACCTTAACACTAACCCTAAACCTAACACCTAACCCTAATCCTTACCCTAACCCTAACCCGAAACCTAACCTTAACCCTAAAGCTAACCCTAAACCTTACCCTTATATTAACCCTAAACCTAACACTAACCCTAAACCTAACCCTTAACCTTACTCTAACCCTTAATGGTAACCCTAACCCTAACCCTTACCCTAACCCTAACCATAACAATAGTCCATACCCTAACCCTAACCCTTACCCTTTCCCTAACCCTAACCCTAACCTTAACCCTAACCCTAACCCTAACCTTAACCCTTACACTAACCTTAACCCTAATCCTACACCTAAACCTAACCCTAATCCTAACCCTAACCCTTACCCAAACCCTAACCCTTACCCTAACCCTAAACCTAACCCTAACCCTAACACTTACCTTACACTAACCATAACCCTAACCGTACCCCTTACCCTAACCCTAACCCTAACACTAAACCCTAACCCTATCCTAACCCTAACCCTAACCCTAACCCTTACCCAAACCCTAACCCTTACCCTATCCCTAACCCTAACCCTTAGCCTAACCCTAATCCTAACCCTAATATTAACCCTAAACCTAACACTAACCCTAAACCTTACCCCTACCCTAACCCTATCCCTAACCCTAACCCTAACCCTTACCCAAACCCTAACCCTTACCCTAAACTTAACCCTAACCCTTAGCCTAACCCTAATCCTAACCCTAACCCTAACCCCTAACCCTAACCCTAACCCTAACCCTATCTCTAACCCTTACGCTTACCATAAAAATAACCCTAAACCTAACCCTTAGCCTAACCCTAACCCTAACCCTTACCCTAACCCTAACCCTAACACAAACCTAAAACCCTAACACTAACCCTAACCCTAACCATCACTTTAACCCTAACCCTAACCCTAACCCTAACCATTACCCTAACACTAACCCTAACCCTAACCCTTACCCTAACCCTAACTCTTACCCTAACCCTAACCCTAACTCTAACCTTAACCCTAATGCTTACCCTTACCCTAACCCTAACCCTAAGCCTAACTCTAAACCTAAACCTATCCCTAACCCTAACCCTAAACCTTACTCTTACCCTAACCTTAAACCTAACCCTAACACTAACCCTAACCATAACCCTTACCCTAACCCTAATCCTTACCCTAACCCTAATACTAACTCTAAACTTAACCCTAACACTTACCCTTACCCTAACCCTAACCCTAACCCTAACTCTAACCCTAAACCTATCCCTAACCCTAACCCTAACACTTACTCTTACCCTAACCCTAAATCTAACCTTAACCCTAACCCTAACCCTAACCCTTACCCTTACCCTAACCCTAACCCTAACCTCAAACCTAACCCTAACCCTAACCCTAACCTAACCCTTTCCCTAATTCTAACCCTAACCCTAACCACTAACCCTAATCCTTACCCTAACCCTTACCCTTAACCTAACCCTAACCCTACCTCTAACCCTAACCCTAAATCTAACCGGAAGCCTTACCCTAACCCTAACCCTAAACCTTAGCCTAACCCTAACCCTAACCATAACCTCAACAGTAACCCTAACCCTAACCCTAACCCTAACCCCAAACCTAACTCTAACGCTAAATCTTACCCTTATCCTAAACCTAACCCTAACACTAACCCTGACCCCTAACCCTAACCCTCACCCTTACCCTAACCCTAACCCTGAACTTAACCCTAAACCTAACACTAACCCGAACCCTAACCCTTACCCTAACCCTAACCCTGAACCTAAACCTAACCCTAACCCTTACCCTAAGCCTAAACCTAAACTTAAACCTAACCCTAACCCTAACTCTTACCATAACTCTAAAACTAATCCTAACCCTTACCCTTACCCTAAGCCTAAACCTAAACCTAACCCTAACCCTAACCCTAACTCTTACCCTAACCCTAAACCTAACACTAACCCTAACCCTTACCCTTACCCTAAACCTAACCCTAAACCTAAACCTTATTCTAATCCTAATCCTAACCCTAACATTAATTCTAACCCTAACCCTAACCCTAAACCTTACCCTAACCCTAACCCTGAGCCTAATGCTAACCATAATCCTTACCCTTACCCTAACCCTAACCCTAACCTTCACCCGAAACCTAACCCTTACCCTAACCCTAACCTTAACCCTAACCCTAATCATAACCCTAACCCTTACCCTAACCCTATCCCTAACCCTACACTAACCCTATCCTAAACTTTACCCTTACTCTAACCCTAACGCTAACCCTAACCCCTACCCTTACACTAACCCTAACAATAACACTAACTCTAACCCCTAAACCTAACCCTAACCCTAACCTCAACACTAACCCTATCCCTAACCCTAACCCTAATCCCAAACCTAACTCTAACGCTAAACCTTACCCTTATCCTAAACCTAACCCTAAACCTAACCCTGACCCCTAACCCTAACCCTAACCTCACCCTTACCCTAACACTAACCCTAAACTTAACCCTAAACCTAACACTAACCCTAACCCTAACCCTTACCCTAACCCTAACCGTGAAACTAAACCTAACCCTAACCCTTACCCTTACCCTAAGCCTAAACCTAACCCTAACCCTAACCCTAACCCTAACTCTTACCCTGACCCTAAACCTAACCCTAAACCTAACCCTTACACTTACCCTAAACCTAACCCTAAACCTAAACCTTATTCTTACCCTAACCCTAACCCTAACATTAATTCTAACCCTAACCCTAACCCTAACCCTTACCCTAACCCTAACCCTAACCTTAATCCTTACCCAAACTCTAACCCTAACCCTAACCCTTACCCTAACCCTAACCCTGAGCCTAAACCTAAACATAACCCTTACCCTTACACTAAACCTAACACTAAACCTAACCCTAACCCTCACCCGAAACCTAACCCGTACCCTAACCCTAACCTTAACCCTAACCCTAACCATAACCCTAACCCTTACCCTAACCCTAACCCTATCCCTAACCCTACACTAACCCTATCCTAACCTTTACCCTTACCCTAACCCTAACCCTAACCCTAACCCTTACCCTTACACTAAACCTAACCCTAACCCTAACTCTAACCCCTAACCCTAACCTTAAACAAACACTTACCCTAACCCTAACCCTAAATCTAACCCTTACACTTACCCTAACACTAAGCGTAACCTTAATGCTATACCAAACCCTAAACCGAAACCTAATCCTTACCCTAACCCTAACCCTAACCCTAAACCTAACCCTTACCCTTACCCTAACCCTAACCCTAACCTTAACCCTAACAATAACCCTAACCCTAACCCTTACCCTTACCCTAACCCTAACCCTAACCCTAAACTTAACCCCAAACCTAACCCTAACCCTAACCCTAACCCTAACCTAACCCTTACCCTAATCCTAACCCTAAACCTAACCACTTACCCTAACCCTTACCCTAACCCTTACCCTTAACCTAACCCTAACCCTACCTCTAACCCTAACCCTAAATCTAACCGGAAGTCTTACCCTAACCCTAACCCTAACCCTAAGCCTAACCCTAACCCTAACCCTAACCTCAACACTAACCCTAACCCTAACCCTAACCCTAACCCCAAACCTAACTCTAACGCTAAACCTTACCCTGACCCCTAACCCTAACCCTAACCCTCACCCTTACCCTAACCCTAACCCTGAACTTAACCCTAAACCTAACATTAGCCCTAACCCTTATCCTAACCCTATCCCTAACCCTACACTAACCCTATTCTAAACTTTACCCTTACTCTAACCCTAACCCTAACCCTAACCCTTACCCTTACACTAACCCTAACCCTAACCCTAACTCTAACCCCTAACCCTAACCCTAACCTTAAACATAACACTTACCCTAACCCTAACCCTAAATCTAACCCTTACCCTTACCCTAACCCAAAGCCTAACCTTAATGCTAACCCTAACCCTAAACAGAAACCTCATCCTTACCCTAACCCTAAGCCTAACCTTAATGCTAACCCTAACCCTAAACCGAAACCTAATCCTTACCCTAACCCTAACCTAACCCCTACCCTAACCCTAACCCTAACCCTAACCTAACCCTTACCCTAATCCTAACCAAAAACCTAACCAATAACCCTAACCCTTACCCTAACCCTTACCCTTAACCTAACCCTAACCCTACCCCTAACCCTAACCCTAAATCTAACCGGATGCCTTACCCTAACCCTAACCCTAAACCTTAGCCTAACCCTAACCCTAACCCTAACCCTAACCTCAACACTAACCCTAACCCTAACCCTAACCCCAAAACTAACTCTAACGCTAAACCTTACCCTTATCCTAAACCTAACCCTAACCCTAACCCCTAACCCTACACTAACCCTCACCCTTACCATAAACCTAACCCTAAACTTAACCCTAAACCTAACACTAAAACTAACCCTAACCCTTACCATAACCCTAACCCTGAACCTAAACCTAACCCTAACCCTTACCCTTACCCTAAGCCTAAACCTAAACCTAACCCTAACCCTAACCCTAACTCTTACCCTAACCCTTAACCTAACCCTAACCCTAACCCTTACCCTTACCCTAAACCCAACCCTAAACCTAAACCTTATTCTAACCCTAATCCTAACCCTAACATTAATTCTAACCCTAACCCTAACCCTATACCTTACCCTAACCCTAACCCTGAGCCTAATCCTAACCATAATCCTTACCCTTACCCTAACCCTAACCCTAAACCTAACCCTAACCCTCACCAGAAACCTAACCCTTACCCTAACCCTAACCTTAAACCTAACCCTAACCATAATCTTAACCCTTACCCTAAACCTATCCCTAACCCTACACTAACCCTATCCTAAACTTTACCCTTACTCTAACCCTAACCCTAACCCTAACCCTTACCCTTACACTAACCCTAAACCTAAGCCTAACTCTAACCCCTAACCCTAACCTTAACCTTAAACATAACACTTACCCTAACTCTAACCCTAAATCTAACCCTTACCCTTACCCTAACCCTAAGCCTAACCTTAATGCTAACCCTAACCCTTAACCGAAACCTAATCCTTACCCTAACCCTAACCCTAACCCTAAACCTAACCCTTACCCTTACCCTAACCGTAACCCTAACCTTAACCCTAACCCTAACCCTTACCCTTACCCTAAACCTAACCCTAACCCTAACCCTAACCTTAATCCCAAACCTAACCCTAACCCTAACCCTAACCTAACCCTTATCCTAATCCTAACCCTAACCCTAACCACTAACCCTAACCCTTACCCTAACCCTTACCCTTAACCTAACCCTAATCCTACCTCTAACCCTAACCCTAAATCTAACCGGAAGCCTTACCCTAACCCTAACCCTAACCCTTAGCCTAATCCTAACCCTAACCCTAACCTCAACACTAACCCTAACCCTAACCCTAACCCTAACCCCAAACCTAACTCTAACGCTAAACCTTACCCTGACCCCTAACCCTAACCCTAACCCTCACCCTTACCCTAACCCTAACCCTGAACTTAACCCTAAACCTAACACTAGCCCTAAACCTAACCCTTATCCTAACCCTAACCCTGAACCTAAACCTAAACCTAACCCTTACCCTAAGCCTAAACCTAAACCTAACCCTAACCCCTAACCCTAACCTTTCACCTTACCCTAAACCTAACCCTAACCCTTACCCTTACTCTAACCCTAACCCTAACTCTAATCTAACCATAACCCTAATCCTAACCCTTACCCTCACCCTAACCCTAACGCTAACCTTAACCCCTAACCCCAACCCTTACCCTAACCCTCACCCTTACCCTAACCCTAACCCTAATCCTTACCCTAACCCTAACCCTAAAGCTAACCCTAACCCTTTCCCTAACCCTAACCTTAACCCTAAACCTAACCCTAACGCTAACACTATCCCTAACCTTAACCCTCACCCTTACCCTTACTCTAAACCTAACCTTAAACCTAACCGTAACCCTAAACCTAACCCCTAACCCTAACTCTTACCCTTATCCTATCCCTAACACTAACCCTAACCCTAACACTTACCCTAACCCTAAACCTAATCCTAAACCTAACCCTAACCCTTACCCTAACCCTAACCCTTACCCTAAACCTAACCCTAACCCTAACCCCAACCCTAACAATTACCATACCCTAACCGTAACCCTAACACTTACCCTAACCCTAACCCTAAGCCTAACCCTAACCGCTAATCCTAACCCTAACCCTAAACCAAACCCTAACCCCTAATCCTAACACTCACCCTTACGCTGTCCCTAACCCTAACCCTAACCCTAAAACTTACCCTAACCCTATCCTTACCCTTTCCCTAACCCTAACCCTAACTCTAACACTAAACCTAACCCTTACCCTAACCCTTACCCTCACCTTAACACTAACCCTAAACCTAACACCTAACCCTAATCCTTACCCTAACCCTAACCCTAAACCTAACCTTAAACCTAAAGCTAACCCTAAACCTTACCCTTACCTTAACCCTAAACCTAACACTAACCCTAAACCTAACCCTTAACCTTACTCTAACCCTTAATGGGAACCCTAACCCTAACCCTTACCCTAACCCTAACCCTAACAATAGTCCATACCCTAACCCTAAACCTTACCCTTTCCCTAACCCTAACCCTAACCTTAACCCTAACCCTAACCCTAACCTTAACCCTTACACTAACCTTAACCCTAATCCTACACCTAAACCTAACCCTAATCCTAACCCTAACCCTTACCCAAAAACTAACCCTTACCCTACCCCTAAACCTAACCCTAACCCTAACACTTACCCTTACACTAACCCTAACCCTAACCGTACCCCTTACCCTAACCCTAACCCTAACACTAAACCCTAACCCTACCCTAACCCTAACCCTAACCCTTACCCAAACCCTAACCCTTACCCTAATCCTAACCCTAACCCTTAGCCTAACCCTAATCCTAACCCTAACATTAACCCTAACCGTAACACTAACCCTAAAACTTAGCCTTTCCCTAACCCTATCCCTAACCCTAACACTAAACCTAGCCTTAACCCTAACCCTAACCCTAACCCTTACGCTAACCCTAACCCTAACCCTAACCCTTACCCTTACCCTAACCCTAACCCTAACCTTAATGCTAACCTAACCCTAACCCTAAACCTAACCCTAACCCTAACAGTTACCTTTACCCTAAGCCTAACCCTAAACTGAAACCTAACCCTAATCCTAACCCTAACCCTAAACCTAACCCTTACCCTAACCCTAACCCTAACCCTATCCCTTACCCTTACCCTAACACTAACACTAAACCTAAACGTAACCCTAAAACTAATCCTTACCCTCACCCTAACCCTAAACCTAACACTAACCCTAACACTAACCTTAACCCTTACCCTTACCCTAACACTAAACCTAACCCAAACCCTAATCCTAATCCTAACACTTACCCTTACCCTAACCCTTACCCTAAACCTTACCCTTACCCTAACCCTAACCGTAACCCTAAACCTTACCGTAACCCTAACCCTAACCCTAACCCTTACACTAACCCTAACCATAACCCTAACCCTAATCCTTACACAAACCCTAACCCTAACCCTAATCCCTATACCTAAACCTTACCCTAAACCTAACCCTAACCCCTAAAGCTAACCCTTACCCTAACCCTAACCCTAACCCTAACCCTAACCCTTACCCTAATGCTAACCCTAACTCTAACACTAACCCTAACACAAACCCTAACCCTTACCCTAACCCTAACCCTAACCCTTAGCCTAACCCTAACCCTAACCCTAACCTTAACCCTAACCCTAACACTAACCCCAAACCTTAATCTTACCCTAACCCTCTCCCTAACCCTAACATTAACCCTAGCCTTAAACCTAACCCTAACATTAACCCTTACCCTAACCCTACCCCTAACCCTAACATTTCCCCTTACCCTAACCCTAACCCTAAACCTAACCATAACATTAATCCTAAGCCTTACACTTACTCTAACCCTAACCCTAACCCTAAACCTTACCCTTAACCTAACACTAACCCTAAACCTAACACTAACCCTAACACTAACCCTAACCCTAACCCTAACCTTTAACCTTACCCTAACCCTAACACTAACCCTAACCTTAATTCTAACAGTTACCCTTACCCTAACCCTAACCCTAACCCTAACCTTTCCCTAACCCTAAAACTTACCCTAACCCTAACCCCAAACCTATGCCTAACCCTATCCCTTTCCCTAAACCTAACCCTAACCCTAACCCTAACCCTAACCCTTACCCTAACCCTAATCCTAACCCTAAGCCCTAAACCTAACCCATACCCTAATGCTCACCCTAACCCTAACCCTATCCCTCACCCTTACCCTAAACGTAACCCGAACAGTAACCCTTACCCATACCCTCATCCTAACCCGATCCCCAACCCTAAACCTAATCCTATCCCTTACTCTTACCCTAACCTTAACCCCTAACCTAACCCTAACCCTAAACCTAACCCTAAACCTTACCCTAACCCTAATCCTTGCCCTAACCTTAAACCTAACCCTAACCCTAACCTTAACCCAAACCCTTCCCCTTACCCTAACCCTAACCCTAACCATAAACCTAACCCTAACCCTAACCCCTACCCTTACCCTAACCCTAACTCTAACCCTAAACCAAACACCTTAGCCTAACCGTAACCCTAACCCTAACACTAACTTTTACCCTAAACCTAACCCTAACCATAACACTTACTCTAACCCTAATCCTAACCCCAACCCCTAAACCTAACCCTTACCCTAACCCTTAACCTAACCCTAACCTTTACCCTTACCCTAACCTAACCCTAACCCTAACACTAAACCTAACCTTAACTCTAACCCTAAACCTAAACCTAACCCTTACCCTTACCCTTATCCTAACCTTAACCCTAAACCTTACACTTACCCTTACCCTAACCCTAACCCTAAATCTAACCCTTATCTTAACCTAACCCTAACCCTAACCCTAGCCCTTACCCTAACCCTAAATCTAACCCTTAGCCTAATCCTAACCCTAACCATAACCCTAACCCTTACTCTTACCCTAACCCCAAACCAAACCCTAAACCTATACCGTACCCTTACCCTAAACCTAAATCTAACCCTAACCCTTACCCTAAGCCCTAAACCTAACCCTAACCCTAACCCTAACCCTTACCCTTAGCCTAACCCTAACCCTAACCACTACCCTAACCCCAACCCTAACCCTAACCCTAACCTTAATGCTAACCCTAAACCTAAACCTAACCCTAACCCTTACCCTAACCCTAAACTTTACCCTAACCCTAACCCTAACCCTGACCCCAACCCTTACCCTAAACCTAAACTTAACCCTTAGCCTAACCCTACCACTAACCATAACCTTTACCCTAACCCTAACCCTAACCCTAACCCTTACTCTTACCCTAACCCTAACCCTAACCCTAACACTAACCCTAAACTTAACCCTAACCCTAACTCTAACCCTTACCCTAACCCTAACCCTAACCCTAACCCTAACATTAATCCTAAGCCTTACCCTTACCCTAAACCTAACCCTAACCCTAACCCTACCCTTACCCTTACCGTAACCCTAACCCTAAACCAAACACTAACCCTAACACTAACCCTAACCCTAACACTAACCCTGACCCTAACCCTAACCCTTACCCTTACCCTAACCCTAACACTAACCCTAACCCTAAACCTGACACTAATCCTAACAGTTACCCTTACCCTAACCTAACCAGAATCCTAACCCTTACCCTAACCATAACCTAACCCTAAACCTTACTCTTACCCTAACCCTAATCCCAAACTTAACCCTAACCCTAAACCGTGCCCTTACCCTAACCCTAAATCTAAACCTAACCCTAATCTTTACCCTAACAATAACCCTTACCCTAACCCTAAACCCAAACGTATCCCTAACCCTAACCCTACCCCTAACCCAAACCTATCCCTAACCCTAACCCTAACCCTAACCCAAACCTATCCCTAACCCTAACCCTAACCCTAAGCCTAAACCGTACCCTTACCCTAACCCTAAATCTAACCCTAAGCCTAACCCTAACCCCTAACCCTAACCCTAACCCTAACCCTAAACCGTAACCTTACCCTAACCCTAACCCGTACACTTACCCTAACCCTAACCCTAACCCTAACACTAACCCTAACCTTAACTCTAACTCTAACCCTAACCCTAACCCTTACCCTTATCCTATTCTTAACCCTAAACCGAACCTAATCCTACCCTCACTCTAACCCTAAACCTAACCCTAACCCTTACCTTAACCCTTAACCTTATCCTAACCCTAAACCTAACCCAAACCCTAACCCTAATCCTAACACTTACCCTTACACTAACCATCAACCTAACACTTACCCTTACACTAACCCTAACCCTAACCTTAACCCCAACCCTAAACCTAAACCTAACCCTAACGCTAACCCTTACCCTTACCCTAACCCTAACGCTACCCCTAACCCTAACCCTAACACTTACGCTTGCCCTAACCCTAACCCTAACCCTAACCCTTACAATAACCCTAACCATAACCCTAACCCTTACACTAACCCTAAACCTAACTCTAACCCTATCCCTAACCCTTACACTAAACCTAACCCTAACCCCCAACCCTATCCCTTACCCTTACCCTAACCCTAACCCTAACTCTAACCCTAACACTAACCCAAACCCTAACCCTTACCCAAAACCTTACCCTAACGCTTAGCCTTAACCTAACACTAACCATAACCTTAACCCTAACCCTAACCCTAACCCTAACCCTTACCCTTACCCTAACCCTCACCCTAACCCTAACACTAACCCTAAACTTAACCCTAACCCTAACTCTAACCCTTACCCTAACCCTAACCCTAACCCTAAACCTAACCCTAACCCTAACCCCTACCCTTACCCTAACCCTAACCCTAACCCTAAACCAACACCTTAGCCTAACCGTAACCCTAACCCTAACACTAACTTTTACCCTAAACCTAACCCTAACCCTAACACTTACCCTAACCCTTACCCTAACCCCAACCACTAAACCTAACCCTTACCCTAACCCTTAACCTAACCCTAACCTTTACCATTACCCTAACCCTAACCCTAACCCTAACACTAACCCTAAACTTAACTCTAACCCTAACCCTAACCCTAACCCTTACCTTTATCCTAACCTTAACCCTAAAAATTACACTTACCCTTACCCTTAACCTAACCCTAACCCTGAATCTAACCCTAAATCTAACCCTTATCTTAACCTAACCCTTACCCTAACCCTAGCCCTTACCCTAATCCTAAATCTAAACCTTAGCCTAACCCTAATCCTAACCCTAACCCTAACCCTTACTCTTACCCTAACCCTATCCCCAAACCAAACCCTAAACCTATACCGTACCCTTACCCTAAACCTAAATCTAACCCTAACCCTTACCCTAAGCCCTAACCCTAACCCTAACCCTAACCCTTACCCTTAACCTAACCCTAACCCTAAACCCAACCCTAACCCTAACACTAGTCCGTACCCTAAGCCTAACCCTAACCCTAATCCTAACCCTAACCCTAACCCTAACCCTAATCCTAACCCTAACCATTACCCATACATTAAACCTAAACCTAACCCCAACCCTAACACTAACACTAATCCTTACCCTAAGCCTAACCCTAAACCTAATCCTAAACCTAACCCTAAACTTAACCCTAACCCTAATCCTAAACCTTACCCTTACCCTAACCCTAAACCTAACCCTTATCCTAAGTCTAACCCTAAACCTAACCCTAACCATTACCCTAACCCCAAACCTAAGCCTAACCCTAACCTTAATGCTAACCCTAAACCTAACTCTAACCCTAACCCTTACCCTAACCCTAAACTTTACCCTAACCCTAACCCTAACCCTGACCCCAACCCTTACCCTAAACCTAACCTTAACCCTTAGCCTAACCCTAACACTAACCATAACCTTAACCCTAACCCTAACCCTAACCCTTACTCTTACACTAACCCTAACCCTAACACTAACCCTAAACTTAACCCTAACCCTAACTCTAACCCTTACCCTAACCCTAACGCTAACCCTAACATTAATCCTAAGCCTTACCATTACCCTAAACCTAACCCTAACCCTACCCTTACCCTTACCGTAACCCTAACCCTAAACCAAACACTAACCCTAACACTAACCCTAACCCTAACACTAACCCTGACCCTAACCCTAACCCTTACCCTTACCCTAACCCTAACACTAACCCTAACCCTAACCCTAACCCAAACCTATCCCTAACCCTAACCCTAACCCTAAGCCTAAACCGTACACTTACCCTAACCCTAAATCTAACCCTAACCCTAACCCTAACCCCTAACCCTAACCCTAACCCTAAACCGTAACCTTACCCTAACCCTAACCCTAACCCTAACCCTTACACTTACCCTAACCCTAACCCTAACCCAAACACTAACCCTAACCTTAACTCTAACTCTAACCCTAACCCTAACCCTTACCCTTATCCTATCCTTAACCCTAAACCTTACACTTAACCTTACCCTAACCCTAACCCTAACCCTAATCCGAACCATAAATCTAACCCTTAGTCTTAACTTAACCTTAACCCTAACCCTAGCCCTTACCCTAACCCTAAATCTAACCCTTACGCTAACCCTAACCCTAACCCTAACCCCTAACCCTAACCCTAACCCTAACCCTATCCCTTACCCTTACCCTAACCCTAAACCTTACCCTTTCCCCAACCCTAACCCTAACCCTAACCCTAACCTAACCCTAACCCTAAACCTAACCCTAACCCTAACCCTTACCTTTACCCTAAGCTTAACCCTAAATCTAAACCTTACCCTAATCCTAACCCTAACCATAACCCTAAAACTAAACTTAACCCTAACCCTAAACCTAACCCTTACCCTTACCCTTACCCTAACCCTAACCCTAAACCTAACCCTAACTCTAAAACTAATCCTTACCCTCACCCTAACCCTAAACCTAACCCTAACCCTAACCTTAACCCTTAACCTTATCCTAACCCTAAACCTAACCCAAACCATAAGCCTAATCCTAACACTTACCCTTACACTAACCATAACCCTAACACTTACCCTTACCCTAACCCTAACCCTAACTTTAACCCAACCCTAAACCTAAACCTAACCCTAACGCTAACCCTTACCCTTACCCTAACCCTAACGCTAACCCTAACCCTAACCCTAACACTTACCTTTGCCCTAACCCTAACCCTAACCCTAACCCTTACCCTAACCCTAACCATAACCCTAACCCTTACACTAACGCTAACCCTAACTCTAACCCCTATCCCTAACCCTTACATTAAACCTAACCCTAACCCCTAACCCTAACCCTTACCCTTACCCTAACCCTAACCCTAACTCTAACCCTAACACTAACCCAAACCCTAACCCTTACCCTAACCCTTACCCTAACCCTTAGCCTAACCCTAACACTAACCATAACCTTAACCCTAACCCTAACCCTAACCCTTACCCTTACCCTAACCCTAACCCTAACCCCTAACTCTAACCCTAACCCTAACCCTAACCCTAACCCTTTCCCTACCATAACCCTAACCCTAAACCTAACCCCTAACCCTAACCCTACCCTAACCCTTACCCTTATCCTAACCCTAACCCTAACCGTAACCCTAACACTTACCCTTACCCTAACCCTAAACCTAAACCTAACCCTAACCCTAACTCCTAACCCTAACCCTAACCCTATCCCTTACCCTTACCCTTACCCTAACCCTAAACCTAAACTTAACCCTAACCGTAACCCTAACCCTAACACTTATCTTTACCCTAACCCTAACCTTAATGCTAACCCTAACCCTAACACTAACATTTACCCTAACCATAACCCTAACCCTAATCCTTACCCTAAACCTGACTATAACCCTAACCCTAACCCTTACCCTTTCCCAAACCCTAACAATAACCCTAACCCTTACCCTTACCCTAACCCTAACCCTAAACCTAACCTTAACCCTAACCCTAACACTTACCCTAACCGTAACCCTAAACGTAAACCTAACCCTTACCCTAACTCTAACCCTTACCCTTACCATATCCCTAAACCTAACCCTAACCCTAAACCTAACCCTAAACCTAACCCTAAGCCTAACCCTAACCCTTACCCTTACCCTAACCCTAACCGAAAACCTAAAACTAACCCTAAGCCTAACTCTTACCCTTACCATAACCTTAAACCTAATCGTAACCCTAACCCTAACATTAACCCTAAACCTAACCCTAACCCTTACCTTTATCCTAACCCTGACCCTAACCCTAACCTTACCCTATCCTTAACACTAACCCTAACCCTAACCCCTATCTCTAACCGTAACCCTAACCGTAACCCTTTCCCTACCATAACCCTAACCCTAACCCCTAACCCTAACCCTACCCTAACCCTTACCCTTATCCTAACCCTAACCCTAACCGTAACCCTAACACTTACCCTTACCCTAACCCTAAACCTAACCCTAACCCTGAACCTAAACCTAAAACTTACCCTTACCGTAACCCTAACCCTACCCCTAACCATAACCCGAACCCTAACACTTACCTTATCCTAACCCTAACCGTAACCCTAATCCTTACCCTAAACCTAACGCTAACCCTAACCCTAACCCCTAACCCTAACCCTAACTCTAACCCTATCTCTAACCCTTACGCTTACCATAAAAATAACCCTAAACCTAACCCTTAGCCTAACCCTAACCCTAACCCTTACCCTAAACCTAACCCTAACTCTAACCTAAACCCCTAACACTAACCCTAACCCTAACCATCACTCTAACCCTAACCCTAACCCTAACCCTAACCATTAACCTAACACTAACCCTAACCCTAACCATCACTCTAACAATAACCCCTAACCCTAACCCTAACGCTAACTCTTACCCTACACCTAACCGTAACCCTAACCCTTACCCTAAACGAACCCTAACCCTTACCCTTACCCTAATCCTAACCCTAACCCCAAACCTAACCCTAACTCTTACCCTTACCCTAACCCTCAACCTAACCCTAACCCTAACCCTAACCCTAACCCTAAATTTAATGCTAACCCTAACCCTAAACCTAAACCTAACCCTAACCCTAACCCTAACCCTAACCCTTACCTAACCCTAACCCTAACCCTAACCTTTACCCTAACCCTTACCCTAACTCTAACCTAAACCCCTAACACTAACCTTTACCCTAACCATCACTCTAACCCTAACCCTAACCCTAACCTGAACCATTACCCTAACACTAACCCTAAAGCTAACCCTTACCCTAACCCTAACCCTAATCCTAACTCCAACCCTAAAACTATCCCTTCCCATATCTCCAACCCTAAACCTAACCCTAACCCCAACCCTAACCCTAAACCTTACCCTAACCCTAACCCTAACCGTAACCGTAAACGTAAACCTAACCCTAATCCTAACCCTAAACCTAACGCTCACCTTAACCCTAACCCTAACAATAACCGTAACCCTAACCCTAACCCTAAACTTCACCCAAACCCTAACCCTAACCCTAAGCCTAACAATTACCCTTACCCTAACCCTAACCCTTACCCTTACCCTCACGCTGACCTTACCCTGAACCTAACCCTAAACCTTACCCTACCCTAACCCTAACCCTAAGCCTAAAACTTACCCTTACCTTAACCCTAACCCTAACCCTTACCCTTACACTTACCCTTACCGTAACGCTAACCCTAACCCTAACCCTAATCCCAACCCTAACACATAGCCTTACCTTAACCCTAACCCTAACTATAAACCTAAACCTAACCATAACCCTAACCCTAACTCTTACCCTAACCCTAACCCTAACACTAACCCTTACCCTTACCCTAAACCTAACCTTAATGCTAACCCTAACCCTAACACTAACCCTTACCCTAACCATAACCCTAACCCTAATCCTTACCCTAACTCTAACCCTAACCCTAACCCTATCCCTTACCCTTACCCTAACCCTAACCCTAAACCTAACCCTAACCCTAACCCTTACCCTTACCCTAACCCTTACCCTTACCATATCCCTAAACCTAACCCTTACAATAACCCTAACCCTTACCCTTAGCATATCCCTAAACCTAACCCTAACCCTAACCCTAACCCTTACCCTTACCCTAACCCTTACCCTAACCCTAACCCTTACCCTTACCCTAACCCTAACCCTAACCCTAACCATTACCCTTACCCTATCCCTAACCCAAAACCTAAACCTAACCCTAACCCTAACCCTAACCTTAACCCTAACCCTAACCCTAGCCCTAACCCTAACCTTAACCCTAAAACTAACCCTAACCATAACCCTAACCCTAACCCTTACCCTTACACTAATCCTAACCCTAAACCTAACCCTAACCCTAACCCTAACCTTAACCCTAACCCCTAAGTCTAACCCTAACCACTAACTCTAACCATACCCCTAACAATTACCCTAACCCTAACCCTAACCTTAACCCTAAACCTAACACTAACCCTAACCCTAACCCTAACCCTGACCCTTACCTTAACCCTAACCCTAACCCTAACCCCTAAACCTAACCCTAACAATATCCCTTACACTTACCCTAATCCTAACCCTAACCTTAATGCTAACTCTAACCCTAACCCTAAACCTTACCCTAACCCTAACCCTAAACCTACTGCTTGCCCTAACCCTAATTCTAACCCTAACCCTTACCCTTACCCTAACCCACAACCTAACATTAATGTTAACCCTACCCCTAACCCTAACCCTAAACATTACCCTAACACTAACCCTAACCCTATTCCTTACCCTAACCCTAAAACTAACCCTAACCCTTACCTTAATCCTAACCTTTTCCTTAACCCTAACCCTAACCCTAATCCTAACATTAACCCTAACCCTAACCCTATCCCTAACCCTTACCCTAACCCTCTCCCTTTCCTTAACCCTAAACCTAACCCTAACCCTAACCCTAACATTAACCCTAACGCTAACCCCTAACCCTAACCCTAACCCTAACCCTTACCCTTACCCCAACCCTAACCCTAACCCTAACCCTAACACATACCCTTAACGTAACCCTAAACTTAACCCTAGACATAACCCTAACCCTAAAACTAACCCTAACCCTAAACCAAACCCTAACCCTCACCCTAACCCTTACCCTTACCTTAACCCTAACCCTAAACCTAAACCTAAAGTTAACTCTAACCCTAACCACTAACCCTAACCCTAACCCTTACACTTACCCTCACCCTAACCCAAAACCTAAACCTAACCCTAACCCTAACCCTAACCTTAACCCTAACCCTAACCCTAACCATAATCCTTACCCTTATCCTAACCCTAACCCTAAAGCTAACCCTAACTCTAACCCTAACCCTAACCCTTACCCTTACACTAATCCTAAACCTAAACCTAACCCTAACCCTAACCCTAACCTTAACCCTAACCCCTAAACCTAACCATAACCCTAACCCCTAACTCTAACCATACCCCTAGCCCTTACCCTAACCCTAACCCTAACCTTAACTCTAAACCTAACACTAACCCTAACCCTAACCCTAAACCTAAAACTAACCCTAACCCTAACCCTAACCCTTAACCTTAACCTAACCATAACCCTAAACCTAACCCTAAACCTAACACTTACCCTTACCCTAAACCTAAACCTAACCCTTACCCTAACCCTAACCCTAACCCTAACCCTTACCCTTACCCTAACCTTAACTCTAAACCTAACCCTAACCCTAACACTTACCCTTACCCTAAACCTAACCCTGACCCGAACCCTAACCTTACCCTATCCCTAAAGCTAACCCTAACCCTAATCCTTACCCCAACCCTAACGTTAATCCTAAACCTAACCCTAACCCCTAACCCTAACTCTAACACTAACCCTATCTCTAACACTTACGCTTACCATAACAATAAACCTAAACCTAACCCTTACCCTAACCCTAACCCTAACCCTTACCCTAACCCTAACCCTAACTCTAACCCTAACCCCTAACACTAACCCGAACTCTAACCATCACTCTAACCCTAATCCTAACCCTAACCCTAACCATTACCCTAACAATAACCCTAAATCTAACCCTTACCCTTACCCTAACCCTCACCCTAACAATAACTCCAACCCTAAAACTAACCCTAACCATTACCCTTACCCTAACTCCAACCCTAACCTAACCCTGACCCTGAACCTAACCCTAACCCTAACCCTTACCGTAACCCTAACACTTACCCTAACCCTAACCTTAACCTTAACCCTAACCCTTACCCTTACCCTAACCCTAATCCTATCCATAACTCTAACCAGAAACCTATCCCTAAGCCTTACCCTAACCCTAACCCTAACCCTAACATTAACCCTAAACCTATCCCTCACCCTAACCCTTACCCTTACCCTAACCCTAACCCTAACCCTAAACCTACCCTTACCTTAACCCTAACCCTAACCCTAACCCCTAACCCAAACCCTAACACTAATCCTTACACTTACCCTAACCCTAACCCTAACCTTAATGCTAACTCTAACCCTAACCCT
>NW_028327596.1:367381-409881 GCF_031878675.1 Megascapheus bottae
AAACCTTACCCTAACCCTAACCCTTACCCTAACCCTAACCCTAACTCTAACCTTAACCCTATCCCTTACCCTTACACTATTCCTAACCCTAAGCCTAACTGTAAACCTAAAACTATCCCTAACCCTAACCCTAACCCTTGCTCTTACACTAACCCTAAACCTAATCCTAACACTAACCTTAACCCTAACCCTTACCCTAACCCTAATCCTAACTCTAACCTTAACCCTATCTCTTACCCTTACCCTAACCCTAACCCTAATCCTAACTCTAACCCTAAACCTATCCCTAACCCTAACGCTAACACTTACTCTTACCCTAACCCTAAACCTAACCCTAACCCTAACCCTGACCCTAACCCAAACCCCAACCCTAACCTTAACCCTAACCCTAACACTAACCATAATCCTAACCCTTACCCTAACCGTAACCCTAACCCTAACACTTACCCTTGCCCTAACCCTAACCCTAACCCTAACCCTAACCTTAAACCTAACCCTTACCCTAACCCTAACCCTAACCCTAACCCTAACCGTTAACCTAACCCTAACCCTTACCCTTACCCTAACCCTAACCTAACCTTAACCCTAATCGTATCCCTAAACCTTACTCTTACCCTAACCCTAACCCTTAACTTAATGGTAACCCTAACGCTAACCCTACCCGTAACACTTACACTAACCCTAACCCTAAACCTAATCCTCACCCTAACCCTAACCCTAACCCTAACCCTAACCCTCACCCTTTCCCTAACCCTAACCCTAACCCTATCTATAAAACTTACCCTTACGCTAACCCTAACCCTAAACCTAAAACTAAACTTAACCCTAACCCAAACCCTTACCCTAACGCTAACACCTAACCCTTACCTTTACCCTAACGCTAACCCTTACCCTTACCCTTACCCTAACCCTAACCCTAACCCTAACCTTAACCCTAACACTAACCCTAACCTTAACCCTTACCCTTACCCTAACCTTAACCCTAACCCCTAACCCTAACCCTAACCCTAACCCTAACCCTTACACTTACTCTAACCCTAACCCTAACTTTAATGCTAACCCTAACCCTAACCCTAACCCTTACCCGAACCCTAACCCTAAACCTAATGCTTGCCCTACCCTAACCCTAACCCTAACCCTAAACCTTACCCTTTCCTTAACCCTAACCCTAACCCTAACATTAACCCTAACACTAACCCTAACCCTAAACCTAAAAAATACCCTTACCCTAACCCTAACCCTAACCCTAAACCTAACCCCAACCCTAACTCTAACCCTAACCCTTAACCCTAACCCTAACCCTAACCCTAAACCCTACCCTTACCCCAACGCTAACCCTAACCCTAACCCTAACACTTACCCATACCCTAACCCTAAACCTAAGCCTAAACCTAACCCTAACCCTAACCCTAACCTTAACCCTAACCATAACTCTAACCCTAATCTTTACACTTACCCTAACCCTAAGCCTAAACCTAACCCTAAACATAACCCTAACCTTTACCCTAACCCTAAACCAAACCCTAAACCTAACCCTAAAACTAAACACTAACCCTAACCCTAACCCTTACCCTAAACCTAACCCTAACCTTACCCTTACCCTAACCCTAATCCTAACCCTAACTCTAACACTTCCCCTTACCCTTACCCTAACGTTCAACCTAACCCTAACCATAACCCTAACTCTAACACATAGCCTTACCCTAACCCTAACCCTAACCCTAAACCTAACCCTAACCATAACCCTAAACCTATTACCCTAAACCTAACGCTAACCCTAACCCTTACCCTTACCCTTACCATAACCCTAACCCTAACCTTAACCCCAACCCTAAACCTAAAACTAACCCTAAACTTAAACCTTACCCTTACCCTAACCCTAACCCGAAACCTAATCCTAACCCTAACCCTTACCCTAACCCTCACCCTAACCCTTACCCTAACCCTAATCCTAACCCTAACACCAACCCTAACCCTAACCCTTACCCTAACCCTAACCTAACCATAAACCTAATCCTAACCCTAACCCTAACCCTTACCCTTACCCTAACCCTAACCATAAACCTAACCCTAACCCTAGCCACTAAACCTTACCCTAATCCTATCCCTTACCCTTATCCTAACACTAAACCTAACCCTAACTCTAACCCTAACCCTCACTTTAACACTAACCCTAACCTTAACCATTACTCTAACCCTAACCCTCACCCTAACCCTAACCCTAACCCTAACCCTAACCTTAACCCTAACCCTTAGCTTTACACTAACCCTAACTCTAACCCTAACCCTAACCCTAAACATATCCTTAACACTAACCCTATCCCTTACCCTTACTCTAACTCTAACCCTAAACCTAACCCTAACCCTTACCTTACCCTAACCCTAACCCTAACCCTAACCCTTACCTTACCTTAACCCTAAAACTAACCCTAACCTTAACCCCAAACCTTAACCCTAACAATAAACCTTAACCTTACCCTAACCATAAACCTAACCCTAACCCTAATCCTAACCCCTAAAACTAACCCTAACCCTTAACCTTAACCTAACCCTAACTCTAACCTTAACCCTAACGCTAACACTAACCATAATCCTAACCCTTACTCTAAACCTATCCCTAACCCTAACACTTACCCTTACCCTAACCCTATCCGTAACCCTAACCCTAACCCTAACCCTAACCCTACCCTAACCTAAACCTAAAAATAACCCTAACCCTTACCCTTACCATAACAATAACCATAACCCTAACCCTAAACCTAACCCTAAAACTTACTCTTACCCTAACCCTAAGCCTAACCTTAATGGTAACCCTAACCCTAACCCTATCCCTAACCCTTACCGTAACCTACCCCTGACACTAATCCGTACCCTAACCCTAATCCTAACCCTAACCCTAACCGTAACCCTAACCATAAACCTTACCCTTACCCTAACCCTAACCCTAAACTTAAACCTAACCCTAACTCAAACCCTTACCCTAACCCTAACCCCTAAACCTTACCCTTACCCTAACCCTAACCCTTACCGTTACCCTTACCCTAACCCTAACCCTAACCTTAACCCTAAAACTAACCCTAACCCTAACCCTTACCTTAACCCTAACCCTAAACCTAAACCTAACCCTAACTCTAACCCTTACACTTACCCTAACCCTAACCCTAACCTTAAAGCTAACCCTAACCCAACCCTAACCCTTACCCTAACCTTAACCCTAACCCTAATGCTTGCCCTAACCCTAATTCTAACCATAACCCTTACCCTTACCCTAACCCAAAACCTAAACTTAATGTTAACTCTACCACTACCCCTACTCCTAAACCTTACCCTAACCCTAAACCTAAACCTAATCCTTACCCAAACCCTAACCCCAAGCCTAACCCTTACCCTAACCCTTACCCTTTCCTTAACCCTAACCCTAAACCTAACATTAACCCTAACCTTAACCCTAAACCTAACCCTAACCCTAACCCTAACCCTAAACCCTAAGAGTAACCCTTACCCTAACCCTTACCCTTACCCCAACCCTAACCCTAACATTTACCCTTACCCTAACCCTAAACTTAACCCTAAACCTAACCCTAACCCTAACCCTAACCTTAACCCTAAACCTAACTTTAAACCTAACCCTAACCCTTACCCTTAACCTAACCCTAACCCTAAACCCAACACTTATACTAACCCTAACCCTTACCCTTACCCTAACCCTAACCCTAAACCAAACCCTAACCCGAACACTAACCCTAAACACTAACCCTAACCCTAACCCTAACCCTAACCATTACCCTTACCTAACCCTATCCCTAACCCAAACCCTTACCCTTACCTTCACCCTAAACCTTACCCTGAACCTAACCCTAACCCTTACCCTACCCTAACCCTAACCCTAACCCTAACCCTTACCTTTACCTTAACCCTAACCCTAACCCTTACCCTTACCCTTACTCTAACGCTAACCCTAACCCTAACCCTAACCCTAACCCTAACACATAGTCTTACCCTAACCCTAACAATAACAATAAACTAACCCTAATCGTAACCCTAACCCTAACTCTTACCCTAACCCTAAACCTAACTCTAACCCTTACCTTTAGCCTAACCCTAACTCTAAACTTAACCCCAACCCTAAACCTACCCCTAACCCTAACACTAACCCTTACCCTGACCCTAAACCTAACCCTAAACCTAATCCTAACCCTAACCCTAACCCTTACCCTAACCCTAACCTAAACCTTACCCTTACCCTAATCCTAACCCTAACCCCAACCCTAACCCTAACTCTTACACTAACCCTAACCCTCAACCTAATCCTTACCCTAACCCTAACACTTACCCTTACCCTAAACCTAACCCTAAACCTAACCCTACCCCTAAAACTAACCCCTAAACCTAAACCTAACCCTATCCCTTACCCTTACCCTAATCCTAAACCTAACCTTAACCCTAACGTAACCCTAACCCTAACACTTACCCTTACCCTAACCCTAACCTTAACCTTAATGCTAACCCTAACCCTAACACTAACACTTACCCTAACCATAACCCTAACCCTAATCCTTACCCTAACCCTAACTATAAGCCTAACCCTAACCCTTACCTTTCCCAAACCCTAACCCTAACCCTAACCCTTACCCTTACCCTAACCCTAACCCTAAACCTAACCCTAACCCTAACCCTAAACATAACCCTAACCCTTACCCTTACCATATCCCTAAACCTAACACTAACTTTAAACCTAACCCTAAACCTAAACCTAAACCTAACCCTAACCCTTACACTTACGCTAACCCTAGCCCAAAACCTAAACCTAACCCTAACCCTAACCCTTACCCTTACCATAACCCTAAACCTAATCCTAACCCTAACCCTAAACTTAACCCTAAACATAACGCTAACCCTTACCCTTATCCTAACCCTAACCCTAAATTTAACCCTAACCCTAACCCTAACCCTAACCCTTACCCTTACCCTAATCCTAACCCTAACCCTAACCCTAACCCTAACCCTAACCCTAACCATTACCCTTACCCTAACCCTAGCACAAAACCTGAACCTAACCCTAACCCTAACCTTAACCCTAAACCTAACCCTAACCCTTACCCTTATCCTAACCCGGACCCTAACCCTAAGATTACCCTATCCCTAACCCTAACCCTAACCCTAACCCCTAACTCTAACCCTAACCCTAACCCTAACCCTTTCCCTAACATAACCCTAACCCTAAACCTAACCTCTAACCCTAACCCTACCCTAACCCTTACCCTTATCCTAACCCTAACCCTAACTGTAACCCTAACACTTACCCTTACACCAAACCTAACCCTAACCCTAAACCTAACCCTAACCATTAACCTAACCCTTACCCTAACCCTCACCCTAACCCTTACCCTAACCCTGATTCTAACCCTAACCCCAACCCTAACTCTAACCCTTACCCTAACCCTAACCTAACCCTAAACCTAATCCTAACCTAACCCTAACCCTTACCCTTACCCTAACCCTAACCATAAACCTAACCCTAACCCTAACCCTAACCTCTAAACCTTACCCTAATCCTATCCCTTACCCTTACCCTAACACTAAACCTAACCCTAACCCTAACCCTAACCCTCACTTTAACCCTAACCCTAACCTTAACCATTACCCTAACCCTAACCCTCACCCTAACCCTAACCCTAACCCTAACCTTAACCCTAACCCTTACCTTTACACTAACCCTAACTCTAACCCTAAACCTAACCCTAAACATATCCCTAACCCTAACCCTTACCCTTACCTTAACCCTAAAACTAACCCTAACCTTAACCCCAAACCTTAACCCTAACAATAAACCTTACCCTTACCCTAACAATAAACCTAACCCTAACCCTAATCCTAACCCCTAAAACTAACCCTAACCTTTAACCTTACCCTAACCCTAACTCTAACCTTAACCCTAACCCTAACACTAACCATAATCCTAACAGTTACTCTAAACCTATCCCTAACCCTAACACTTACCCTTACCCTAACCCTAACCCTAACCCTAACCCTACCCTAACCTAACCCTAAACCTAACCCTAACCCTTACCCTTACCCTAATGCTAACCACAACCCTAACCCTAAACCTAACCCTAAAACTTGCTCTTACCCTAACCCTAAGCCTAACCTTAATGGTAACCCTAACCCTAACCCTATCCCTAACCCTTACCGTAACCCTACCCCTAACCCTAATCCTTACCCTAACCCTAATCCTAACCCTAACTCTTACCCTTTCCCTAACCCTAACACTAACCCTAACCATAAACCTTACCCTTACCTTAACCCTAAACCTAAACTTAACCCTAACCCTAACCCTAACCCTTACCTTTAGCCTAACCCTAACCCTAAACTTAACCCCAACCCTAAACCTAACCCTAACCCTAACACTAACCCTTACCCTGACCCTAAACCTAACCCTAAACCTAAACCTAATCCTAACCCTAACCCTAACCCTTATCCTAACCCTAACCCTAACCTAAACCTTACCATTACCCTATTCCTAACCCTAACCCCAACCCTAACCCTAACTCTTACCCTAACCCTAACCCTAAACCTAATCCTTACCCTAAACCTAACACTTACCCTTACCCAAACCCTAACCCTAAACATAACCCTAACCCTAACCCCTAACCATAACCCTAACCCTATCCCTTACCCTTACCCTAAACCTAAACCTAACCTTAACCCTAACCGTAACCCTAACCCTAACACTTACCCTTACCCTAACCCTAACCTTAATGCTAACCCTAACCCTAACACTAACATTTACCCTAACCATAACCCTAACTCTAATCCTTACCCTAACCCTAACTATAACCCTAACCCTAACCCTTACCCTTTCCCAAACGCTAACCCTAACCCTATCCCTTACCCTTACCCTAACCCTAACCTTAAACCTAACCCTAACCCTAACCCTAACCCTTACTCTAACCGTGACCCTAAACGTAAACCCATCCTTACCCTAACTCTAACCCTTACCCTTACCATATCCCTAAACCTAACCCTAAACATAAACCTAAACCTAAACCTAACCCTAACCCTAACCCTAACCATTACCCTTACCCTAACCCTATCCCAAAACCTAAACCTAACCCTAAACCTAATCCTAACCCTAACCCTAACCTTAACCCTAAACCTAACCCTAACTCTTACCCTTATCCTAACCCTGACCCTAACCCTAACCTTACCCTCTCCCTAACCCTAACCCTAACCCCTAACTCTAACCCTAACCCTAACCGTAACAATTTCCCTATCATAATCCTAACCCTAACCCTAACCCCTAACCCTAACCCTACCCTAACCCTTACCCTTATCCTAACTCTAACCCTAACGGTAACCCTAACACTTACCCTTACCCTAACCCTAACCCTAAACCTAACCCTAACCCTGAACCTATCCCTAAAACTTACCCTTACCGTAACCCTAACCCTAAACCTAACCATAACCCGAACCCTAACACTTACCCTTATCCTAATCCTAACCCTAACCCTAATCCTTACCCTAAACCTAACGCTAACCCTAACCCTAACCCTAACCCCTAACCCTAACCCTAACCCTAACCCTATCTCTAACCCTTACGCTTACCATAAAAATAACCCTAAACCTAACCCTTAGCCTAACCCTAACCCTAACCCTTACCCTAACCCTAACACTAACAGTAACCTAAACCCCTAACACGAAACCTAACGCTAACCATCACTTTAACCCTAACCCTAACCCTAACCCTAACCATTACCCTAACACTAACCCTAACCATAAACCTTACCCTAACCCTAACTCTTACCCTAACCCTAATCCTAACTCTAACCTTAACCCTAACCCTTACCCTTACCCTAACCCTAACCCTAACCCTAACTCTAACCCTAAACCTATCCCTAACCCTAACGCTAACACTTACTCTTACCCTAACCCTAACCCTAACCTTAACCCTAACCCTAACCCTAACCCTTACCCTTACCCTAACCCTAACCCTAACCCCAAACCTAACCCTATCCAAAACACTAACCTAATCCTTTCCCTAATTCTAACCCCAACCCTAACCACTAACCCTAATCCTTACCCTAACCCTTACCCTTAACCTAACCCTAACCCTACCTCTAACCCTAACCCTAAATCTAACCGGAAGCCTTACCCTAACCCTAACCCTAAACCTTAGCCTAACCCTAACCCTAACCCTAACCTCAATAGTAACCCTAACCCTAACCCCAAACCTAACTCTAACGCTAAATCTTACCCTTATCCTAAACCTAACCCTAACACTAACCCTGACCCCTAACCCTAACCCTAACCCTCACCCTTACCCTAACCCTAACCCTGAACTTAACCCTAAACCTAACACTAACCCGAACCCTAACCCTTACCCTAACCCTAACCCTGAAACTAAACCTAACCCTAACCCTTACCCTAAGCCTAAACCTAAACTTAACCCTAACCCTAACCCTAACTCTTACCATAACTCTAAAACTAATCCTAACCCTTACCCTTACCCTAAGCCTAAACCTAAACCTAACCCTAACCCTAACCCTAACTCTTACCCTAACCCTAAACCTAACACTAACCCTAACCCTTACCCTTACCCTAAACCTAACCCTAAACCTAAACCTTATTCTAACCCTAATCCTAACCCTAACATTAATTCTAACCCTAACCCTTACCCTAAACCTAACCCTAACCCTAACCCCAACCCTAACAATTACCATACCCTAACCGTAACCCTTACTCTAAGCCTAACCCTAACTGCTAATCCTAACCCTAACCCTAAAACAAACCCTAACCCCTAATCCTAACACTTACCCTTACGCTGTCCCTAACCCTAACCCTAACCCTAAAACTTACCCTAACCCTATCCTTATCCTTACCCTAACCCTAACCCTAACTCTAACACTAAACCTAACCCTTACCCTAACCCTTACCCTCACCCTAACACTAACCCTAAACCTAACACCTAACCCTAATCCTTACCCTAACCCTAACCCTAAACCTAACCTTAACCCTAAAGCTAACCCTAAACCTTACCCTTACCTTAACCCTAAACCTAACACTAACCCTAAACCTAACCCTTAACCTTACTCTAACCCTTAATGGGAACCCTAACCCTAACCCTTACCCTAACCCTAACCCTAACAATAATCCATACCCTAACCCTAACCCTAACCCTTACCCTAACCCTAACCCTAACCTTAATCCTTACCCTAACCCTAACCCTAACCCTTACCCTAACCCTAACCCTGAGCCTAAACCTAAACATAACACTTACCCTTACACTAAACCTAACACTAAACCTAACCCTAACCCTCACCCGAAACCTAACCCGTACCCTAACCCTAACCTTAACCCTAACCCTAACCATAACCCTAACCCTTACCCTAAACCTAACCCTATCCCTAACCCTACACTAAACCTATCCTAACCTTTACCCTTACCCTAACCCTAACCCTAACCCTAACCCTTACCCTTACACTAAACCTAACCTTAACCCTAACTCTAACCCCTAACCCTAACCCTAACCTTAAACAAACACTTACCCTAACCCTAACCCTAAATCTAACCCTTACACTTACCCTAACCCTAAGCCTAACCTTAATGCTATACCTAACCCTAAACCGAAACCTAATCCTTACCCTAACCCTAACCCTAACCCTAAACCTAACCCTTACCATTACCCTAACCCTAACCCTAACCTTAACCCTAACAATAACCCTAACCATAACCCTTACCCTTACCCTAACCCTAACCCTAACCCTAACCTTAACCCCAAACCTAACCCTAACCCTAACCCTAACCTAACCCTTACCCTAATCCTAACCCTAACCCTAACCACAAACCCTAACCCTTACCCTAACCCTTACCCTTAACCAAACCCTAACCCTACCTCTAACCCTAACCCTAAATCTCACCGGAAGACTTATCCTAACCCTAACCCTAACCCTTAGCCTAACCCTAACCCTAACCCTAACCTCAACACTAACCCTAACCCTAACCCTAACCCTAACCCCAAACCTAACTCTAACGCTAAACCTTACCCTGACCCCTAACCCTAACCCTAACCGTCACCCTTACCCTAACCCTAACCCTGAACTTAACCCTAAACCTAACATTAGCCCTAACCCTTATCCTAACCCTATCCCTAACCCTACACTAACCCTATTCTAAACTTTACCCTTACTCTAACCCTAACCCTAACCCTAACCCTTACCCTTACACTAACCCTAACCCTAAAGCTAACCCTAACCCTTTCCCTAACCCTAACCTTAACCCTAAACCTAACCCTAACGCTAACAATAACCCTAACCCTAACCCTCACCCTTACCCTTACTCTAAACCTAACCCTAAACCTAACCGTAACCCTAAATCTAATCCCTAACCCTTACTCTTACCCTTATACTATCCCTAACACTAACCCTAATCCTAACACTTACCCTAACCCTAAACCTAATCCTAAACCTAACCCTAACCCTTACCCGAACCCTAACCCTTACCCTAAACCTAACCCTAACGCTAACCCCAACCCTAACAATTACCATACCCTAACCGTAACCCTAACTCTTACCCTAACCCTAACCCTAAGCCTAACCCTAACTGCTAATCCTAACCCTAACCCTAAACCAAACCCTAACCCCTAATCCTAACACTTACCCTTACGCTGTCCCTAACCCTAACCCTAACCCTAAAACTTACCCTAACCCTATCCTTACCCTTACCCTAACCCTAACCCTAACTCTAACACTAAACCTAACCCTTACCCTAACCTTACCCTCACCCTAACACTAACCCTAAACCTAACACCTAACCCTAATCCTTACCCTAACCCTAACCCTAAACCTAACCTTAACCCTAAAGCTAACCCTAAACCTTACCCTTACCTTAACCCTAAACCTAACACTAACCCTAAACCTAACCCTTAACCTTACTCTAACCCTTAATGGGAACCCTAACCCTAACCCTTACCCTAACCCTAACCCTAACAATAATCCATACCCTAACCCTAACCCTTACCCTTTCCCTAACCCTAACCCTAACCTTAACCCTAACCCTAACCCTAACCTTAACCCTTACACTAACCTTAACCCTAATCCTACACCTAAACCTAACCCTAACCCTAACCCTAACCCTTACCCTAACCCTAACCCTAACCTTAATCCTTACCCTAACTCTAACCCTAACCCTAACCCTTACCCTAACCCTAACCCTGAGCCTAAACCTAAACATAACCCTTACCCTTACACTAAACCTAACACTAAACCTAACCCTAACCCTCACCCGAAACCTAACCCGTACCCTAACCCTAACCTTAACCCTAACCCTAACCATAACCCTAACCCTTACCCTAACCCTAACCCTATCCCTAACCCTACACTAAACCTATCCTAACCTTTACCCTTACCCTAACCCTAACCCTAACCCTAACCCTTACCCTTACACTAAACCTAACCCTAACCCTAATTCTAACCCCTAACCCTAACCCTTACCTTAAACAAACACTTACCATAACCCTAACCCTAAATCTAACCCTTACACTTACCCTAACCCTAAGCCTAACCTTAATGCTATACCTAACCCTAAACCGAAACCTAATCCTTACCCTAACCCTAACCCTAACCCTAAACCTAACCCTTACCCTTACCCTACCTAACCCTAACCCTAACCTAAACCCTAACAATAACCCTAACCTTAACACTTACCCTTACCCTAACCCTAACCCTAAACCTAACCCTAACCCTGAACCTATCCCTAAAACTTACCCTTACCGTAACCCTAACCCTAAACCTAACCATAACCCAAACCCTAACACTTACCCTTATCCTAACCCTAACCCTAACCCTAATCCTTACCCTAAACCTAACGCTAACCCTAACCCTAACCCTAACCCCTAACCCTAACCTTAACCCTAACCCTATCTCTAACCCTTACGCTTACCATAAAAATAACCCTAAACCTAACCCTTAGCCTAACCCTAACCCTAACCCTTACCCTAACCCTAACCCTAACACTAACCTAAACCCCTAACACTAACCCTAACATTAACCATCACTTTAACCCTAACCCTAACCCTAACCCTAACCATTACCCTAACACTAACCCTAACCCTAACCCTTACCCTAACCCTAACTCTTACCCTAACCCTACCCTAACTCTAACCTTAACCCTAACCCTTACCCTCACCCTAACCCTAACCCTAAGCCTAACTCTAAACCTAAACCTATCCCTAACCCTAACCCTAAACCTTACTCTTACCCTAACCTTAAACCTAACCCTAACACTAACCCTAACCATAACCCTTACCCTAACCCTAATCCTTACCCTAACCCTAATCCTAACTCTAACCTTAACCCTAACCCTTACCCTTACCCTAACCCTAACCCTAACCCTAACTCTAACCCTAAACCTATCCCTAACCCTAACGCTAACACTTACTCTTACCCTAACCCTAACCGTAACCTTAACCCTAACCCTAACCCTTACCCTTACCCTTACCCTAACCCTAACCCTAACCCCAAACCTAACCCTAACCCTAACCCTAACCTAACCCTTTCCCTAATTCTAACCCTAACCCTAACCACTAACCCTAATCCTTACCCTAACCCTTACCCTTAACCTAACCCTAACCCTACATCTAACCCTAACCCTAAATCTAATCGGAAGCCTTACCCTAACCCTAAACCTAAACCTTAGCCTAACCCTAACCCTAACCCTAACCTCAACAGTAACCCTAACCCTAACCCTAACCCTAACCCCAAACCTAACTCTAACGCTAAATCTTACCCTTATCCTAAACCTAACCCTAACACTAACCTTGACCCCTAACCCTAACCCTAACCCTCACCCTTATCCTAACCCTAACCCTGAACTTAACCCTAAACCTAACACTAACCCGAACCCTAACCCTTACCCTAACCCTAACCCTGAACCTAAACCTAACCCGAACCCTTACCCTAAGCCTAAACCTAAACCTAACCCTAACCCTAACCCTAACTCTTACCATAACCCTAAAACTGACCCTAACCCTTACCCTTACCCTTACCCTAAGCCTAAACCTAAACCTAACCTTAACCCTAACCCTAACTCTTACCCTAACCCTAAACCTAACACTAACCCTAACCCTTACCCTTACCCTAAACCTAACCCTAAACCTAAACCTTATTCTAACCCTAATCCTAACCCTAACATTAATTCTAACCCTAACCCTAACCCTAAACCTTACCCTAAACCTAACCCTGAGCCTAATCCTAACCATAATCCTTACCCTTACCCTAACCCTAACCCTAACCCTCACCTGAAACCTAACCCTTACCCTAACCCTAACCTTAACCCTAACCCTAATCATAACCCTAACCCTTACCCTAACCCTATCCCTAACCCTACACTAACCCTATCCTAAACTTTACCCTTACTCTAACCCTAACCCTAACCCTAACCCTTACCCTTAACTAACCCTAACAATAACCCTAACTCTAACCCCTAAACCTAACCCTAACCCTAACCTCAACACTAACCCTATCCCTAACCCTAACCCTAACCCCAAACCTAACTCTAACGCTAAACCTTACCCTTATCCTAAACCTAACCCTAAAACTAACCCTGACCCCTAACCCTAACCCTAACCCTCACCCTTACCCTAACACTAACCCTAAACTTAACCCTAAACCTAACACTTACCCTTACCCTAAGCCTAAACCTAAACCTAACCCTAACCCTAACCCTAACTCTTACCCTGACCCTAAACCTAACCCTAAACCTAACCCTTACCCTTACCCTAAACCTAACCCTAAACCTAAACCTTATTCTTACCCTAACCCTAACCCTAACATTAATTCTAACCCTAACCCTAACCCTAACCCTTACCCTAACCCTAACCCTAACCTTAATCCTTACCCTAACTCTAACCCTAACCCTAACCCTTACCCTAACCCTAACCCTGAGCCTAAACCTAAACATAACCCTTACCCTTACACTAAACCTAACACTAAACCTAGCCCTAACCCTCACCCGAAACCTAACCCGTACCCTAACCCTAACCTTAACCCTAACCCTAACCATAACCCTAACTCTTACCCTAAACCTAACCCTATCCCTAACCCTACACTAAACCTATCCTAACCTTTACCCTTACCCTAACCCTAACCCTAACCCTTACCCTTACACTAAACCTAACCCTAACCCTAACTCTAACCACTAACCCTAACCCTAACCTTAAACAAACACTTACCCTAACCCTAACCCTAAATCTAACCCTTACACTTACCCTAACCCTAAGCCTAACCTTAATGCTGTACCTAACCCTAAACCGAAACCTAATCCTTACCCAAACCCTAACCCTAACCCTAAACCTAACCCTTACCCTTACCCTAACCCTAACCCTAACCTTAACCCTAACAATAACCCTAACCCTAACCCTAAACCTAACCCTAACCCCTACCCTTACCCTAACCCTAACCCCAACCCCTAAACCTAACCTTACCCTAACCCATAACCTAACCCTAACTTTTACCCTTACCCTAACCCTAACCCTAACCCCTAACACGAACCCTAACCTTAACTCTAACCCTAATCCTAACTCTAACCCTTACCGTTATCCTAACCTTAACCCTAAAACTTACACTTACCCTTACCCTAACCCTAACCCTAACCCTAACTCTAACCCTAAATCTAACCGTTATCTTAACCTAACCCTAACCCTAACCCTAGCCCTTACCCTAACCCTAAATCTAACCCTTAGCCTAACCCTAACCCTATCCCTAACCCTAACCCTTACTCTTACCCTAACCCTAACACCAAACCAAACCCTATGCCTATACCGTACCCTTACCCTAAACCTAAATCTAACGCTAACCCTTACCCTAAGCCTTAACCCTAACCCTAACCCTAACCCTTACCCTTACCCTAAACCTAACCCTAAACCCAACCCTAACCCTAACACTAGTCCGTACCCTAAGCCTAACCCTAACCCTAATCCTAACCCTAACCCTAACCCTAATCCTAACCCTAACCATTACCCATACATTAAACCTAAACCTAACCCCAACCCTAACCCTAACACTAATCCTTACCCTAAGCCTAACCCTAAACCTAATCCTCAACCTAACCCTAACCCTTAACTTAACCCTAACCCTAATCCTAACCCTGACCCCAACCCTCACCCTAAACCTAACCTTAACCCTTAGCGTAAACCTAACACTAACCATAACCTTAACCCTAACCCTAACCTTAACCCTAAACCTTACTCTTACCCTAACCCTAACCCTAACCCTAACACTAACCCTAAACTTAACCCTAACCCTAACTCTAACCCTTACCCTAACCCTAACCCTAACCCTAATCCTAACATTAATCCTAAGCCTTACCCTTACCCTAAACCTAACCCTTATCCTTACCGTAACCCTAACCCTAAACCAAACACTAACCCTAACACTAACCCTAAACCTAACACTAACCCTGACCCTAACCCTAACCCTTACCCTTACCCTAACCCTAACACTAACCCTAACCCTAACCCTGACCCTAATCCTAACAGTTACCCTTACCCTAACCTAACCCTAATCCTAACCCTTACCCTAACCCTAACCCTTACCCTAACCCTAACCCCAAACCTATCCCTAACCCTAACCCTAACCCTTACCCTAACTGTAACCTAACCCTAAACCTCACTCTTAACCTAACCCTAATCCCAAACTTAAACCTAACCCTAAACCGTGCCCTTACCCTAACCCTAAATCTAAACCTAACCCTAACCTTTACCCTAAACCTAACCCTTACCCTAACCCTTAACCCAAACGTATCCCTAACCCTAACCCTAACCCTAACCCAAACCTATCCCTAACCCTAACCCTAACCCTAAGCCTAAACCGTAACCTTACCCTAACCCTAACCCTAACGCTAACCCTTACACTTACCCTAACCCTAACCCTAACCCTAACACTAACCCTAACCTTAACTCTAACTCTAACCCTAACCCTAACCCTTACCCTTATCTTATACTTAACCCTAAACCTTATACTTACCCTTACCCTAACCCTAACCCTAATCCTAACCATAAATCTAACCCTTAGTCTTAACCTAACCTTAACCCTAACCCTAGCCCTTACCCTAACCCTAAATCTAATCCTTACGCTAAACCTAACCCTAACCCTAACCCCTAACCCTAACCCTAACCCTAACCCTATCCCTTACCCTTACCCTAACCCTAAACCTAACCCTTTCCCCAACCCTAACCCTAACCCTAACCCTAACCTAACCCTAACCATAAACCTAACCCTAACCCTAACCCTTACCTTTACCCTAAGCCTAACCCTAAATCTAAACCTAACCCTAATCTTAACCCTAACCCTAACCCTAAACCTAAATTTAACCCTAACCCTAAACCTAACCCTTACCCTTACCCTCACCCTAACCCTAAACCTAACCCTAACCCTTACCCATACCCTAAACCTAACCCTAAATTTAACCCATACCCTAACCCTAACACTAACCCTTACCCTTACCCTAAACCTATACCTAACCCTAACCCTAACCCTATCCGCTAAACCTAACCCTAACCCTAACCCTAAACCTAATCCTTACCCTTACCCTAACACTAACCCTAACCTTAATGCAAACCCTAACCCTCACCCTAACCCTAAACCTTACCCGAAAACTAACCCCAACCCTAACCCTAAACCTAACACTTACCCTTACCCTAACCCTAACCCTAATCTTAACCCTAACCCTAACCCTAACATTAACCCGTACCCTTACCCTAACCCTAACCTAAACCTTACCCTAACCCTAACCCTAACCCTCACACTTACCCTTACCCTAACCCTAACCCTAACCCTAAACCTAACCCTAACCCTAACCCCTAACCCTAACCCTAACCCTAACCCTATCCCTTACCCTTACCCTAACCCTAAACCTAACCCTTTCCCCAACCCTAACCCTAACCCTAACCCTAACCTAACCCTAACCATAAACCTAACCCTAACCCTAACCCTTACCTTTACCCTAAGCCTAACCCTAAATCTAAACCTAACCCTAATCTTAACCCTAACCCTAACCCTAAACCTAAATTTAACCCTAACCCTAAACCTAACCCTTACCCTTACCCTCACCCTAACCCTAAACCTAACCCTAACCCTAAACTTAACCCTTAACCTTATCCTAATCCTAAACCTAACCCAAACCCTAAGCCTAATCCTAACACTTACCCTTACACTAACCCTAACCCTAACACTTACCCTTACCCTAACCCTAACCCTAACCTTAACCCCAACCCTAAACCTAAACCTAACCCTAACGCTAACCCTTACCCTTACCCTAACCCTAACGCTAACCCTCACCCTAACCCTAACACTTACACTTGCCCTAACCCTAACCCTAACCCTAACCCTTACCCTAACCCTAACCCTAACCCTTACCCTTACCCTAACCCTAACCCTAACTCTAACCCTAACACTAACACAAACCCTAACCCTTACCCTAACCCTTACCCTAACCCTTAGCCTAACCCTAACACTAACCATATCCTTAACCCTAACCCTAACCCTAACACTTACCCTTACCCTAACCCTAACCCTAACACTAACCCTAAACTTAACCCTAAACCTAACTCTAACCCTTACTCTAACCCTAACCCTAACCCTAATCCTATCATTAATCCTAACCCTTACCCTTACCCTAAACCTAACCCTAACCCTAACCCTAACCCTAATCCTTACCCTCCCTCTAACCCTAACCCTAACTTTAACCCTAAACCTAACACTAACCCTAACCCTAACACTAACCCTAATCCTTACCCTCTCCCTAACCCTAACCCTAACCCTAACATTTACCCTAAACCTAACCCTAACCCTAACCTTAAACCTAACCCTTAGCCTAACCCTAACCCTAACCTCAACACTAACCCTAACCCTAACCCTAACCCTAACCCCAAACCTAACTCCAACGCTAAACCTTACCCTTATCCTAAACCTAACCCTAAACCTAACCCTGACCCCTAACCCTAACAATAACCCTCACCCTTACCCTAACACGAATCCTAAACTTAACCCTAAACCTAACACTAACCCTAACCCTAACCCTTACCCTAACCCTAACCCTGAAACTAAACCTAACCCTAACCCTTACCCTTAACCTAAGCCTAAACCTAAACCTAACCCTAAGCCTAACCCTAACCATAACTCTTACCCTGACCCTAAACCTAACCCTAAACCTAACCCTTACCGTTACCCTAAACCTAACCCTAAACCTAAACCTTATTCTTACCCTAACCCTATCCCTAACATTAATTCTAACCCTAATCCTAACCCTAACCCTTACCCTAACTCTAAGCCTAACCTTAATCCTTACCCTAACTCTAACCCTAACTCTAACCCTTACCCTAACCCTAACCCTGAGCCTAAACTTAAACATAACCCTTACCATTACACTAAACCTAACACTAAACCTAAACCTAACCCTCACGAAACCTAACCCTTACCCTAACCCTAACCCTATCGCTAACCCTATACTAACCCTATCCTAAACTTTACCATTACTCTAACCCTAACCCTAACCCTAACCCTAACCCTTACCCTTACACTAAACCTAACCCTAACCCTAACTCTAACCCCTAACCGTAACCCTAACCTTAAACATAACACTTACCCTAACCCTAACCCTAAATCTAACCCTTACCCTTACCCTAACCCTAAGCCTAACCTTAATGCTAACCCTAACCCTAAACCGAAACCCAATCCTTACCCTAACCCTAACCCTAAACCTAAACCTAACCCTTACACTTACCCTAACCCTAACCCTAACCTTAACCCTAACCCTAACCCTAACCCTTACACTTACCCTAACCCCAACCCTAACCCTAACCCTAGCCCCAAACCTAACCCTAACCCTAACCCTAACCCTAACCTAAACCTTACCCTAATCCTAACCCTAACCCTAACCCTAACCACTAACCCTAACCCTTACCCTAACCCTTACCCTTAACCTAACCCTAATCCTACCTCTAAACCTAACCCTAAATCTAACCGGAAGCCTTACCCTAACCCTAACCCTAACCCTTAGCCTAACCCTAACCCTAACGCTAACCTCAACACTAACTCTAACCCTAACCTCAACCCTAACTTAAACCAAAACCTAACTCTAACGCTAAACCTTACCCTTATCCTAAACCTAACCCTAACCCTAACCCTGACCCCTAACCCTAACCCTAACCCTCACCCTTACCCTAACCCTAACCCTGAACTTAACCCTAAACCTAACACTAACCGTAACCCTAACTCTTACCCTAACCCTAACCCTGAACCTAAACCTAACCCTAACCCTAACTCTTACCCTTACCCTAAGACTAAACCTAAACCTAAACCTAACCCTAACCCTAACTCTTACCCTAACCCTAAACCTAACCCTAACCCTAACCCTTACCCTTACCCTAAACCTAACCCTATATCTAAACCTTATTCTAACCCTAATCCTCACCCTAACATTAATTCTAACCCTAACCCTAACCCTAAACCTTACCCTAATCCTAACCCTGAGCCTAATCCTAACCATAATCCTTACCCTTACCCTAACCCTAACCCTAACCCTCACCCGAAACCTAACCCTTACCCTAACCCTAACCTTAACCCTAACCCTAACCATAACCCTAACCCTTACCCTAACCCTATCCCTAACCCTACACTAACCCTATCCTAAACTTTACCCTTACTCTAACCCTAACCCTAACCCTTACCCTTACACTAACCCTAACAATAACCCTAACTCTAACCCCTAAACCTAACCCTAACCCTAACCTCAACACTAACCCTAACCCTTACCCTAACCCTAACCCCAAACCTAACTCTAACGCTAAACCTTACCCTTATCCTAAACCTAACCCTAAACCTAACCCTGACCCCTAACCCTAACCCTAACCCTCACCCTTACCCTAACACGAACCCTAAACATAACCCTAAACCTAACACTAACCCTAACCCTAACCCTTACCCTAAACCTAACCCTGAAACTAAACCTAACCCTAACCCTTACCCTTAACCTAAGCCTAAACCTAAACCTAACCCTAAGCCTAACCCTAACCATAACTCTTACCCTGACCCTAAACCTAATCCTAAACCTAACCCTTACCGTTACCCTAAACCTAACCCTAAACCTAAACCTTATTCTTACCCTAACCCTAACCCTAACATTAATTCTAACCCTAATCCTAACCCTAACCCTTACCCTAACTCTAAGCCTAACCTTAATCCTTACGCTAACTCTAACCCTAACTCTAACCCTTACCCTAACCCTAACCCTGAGCCTAAACTTAAACATAACCCTTACCATTACACTAAACCTAACACTAAACCTAAACCTAACCCTCACGAAACCTAACCCTTACCCTAACCCTAAACTTAACCCTAACCCTAACCATAACCATAACCCTTACCCTAACCCTAACCCTATCGCTAACCCTATACTAACCCTATCCTAAACTTTACCATTACTCTAACCCTAACCCTAACCCTAACCCTAACCCTTACCCTTACACTAAACCTAACCCTAACCCTAACTCTAACCCCTAACCCTAACCCTAAACTTAAACAAACACTTACCCTAACCCTAACCCTAAATCTAACCCTTACCCTTACCCTAACCCTAAGTCTAACCTTAATGCTAACCCTAACCCTAAACCGAAACCTAATCCTTACCCTAACCCTAACCCTAAACCTAAACCTAACCCTTACACTTACCCTAACCCTAACCCTAACCTTAACCCTAACCCTAACCCTAACCCTTACACTTACCCTAACCCTAACCCTAACCCTAGCCCCAAACCTAACCCTAACCCTAACCCTAACCCTAACCTAACCCTTACCCTAATCCTAACCCTAACCCTAACCACTAACCCTAACCCTTACCCTAACCCTTACCCTTAACCTAACCCTAATCCTACCTCTAAACCTAACCCTAAATCTAACCGGAAGCCTTACCCTAACCCTAACCCTAACCCTTAGCCTAACCCTAACCCTAACCCTAAACAAACACTAACCCTAACCCTAACCCTAACCCCAAACCTAACTCTAACGCTAAACCTTACCCTTATCCTAAACCTAACCCTAACCCTAACCCTGACCCCTAACCCTAACCCTAACCCTCACCCTTACCCTAACCCTAACCCTGAACTTAACCCTAAACCTAACCCTAACCCTAACCCTAACCCTTACCCTTAACCTAACCCTAATCCTACCTCTAAACCTAACCCTAAATCTAACCGGAAGCCTTACCCTAACCCTAACCCTAACCCTTAGCCTAACCCTAACCCTAACCCTAAACAAACACTAACCCTAACCCTAACCCCAACCCTAACCCTAACCCTAACCCTAACCCTAACCCTAACCCTTACCCTAACCCTAACCCTTACCCTAAACCTAACCCTAACCCTAACCCCAACCCTAACAATTACCATACCCTAACCGTAACCCTAACTCTTACCCTAACCCTAACCCTAAGCCTAACCCTAACAGCTAATCCTAACCCTAACCCTAAACCAAACCCTAACCCCTAATCCTAACACTTACCCTTACGCTGTCCCTAACCCTAACCCTAACCCTAAAACTTACCCTAACCCTATCCTTACCCTTACCCTAACCCTAACCCTAACTCTAACACTAAATCTAACCCTTACCCTAACCCTTACAATCACCCTAACACTAACCCTAAACCTAACACCTAACCCTAATCCTTACCCTAACCCTAACCCTAAACCTAACCTTAACCCTAAAGCTAACCCTAAACCTAACCCTTACCTTAACCCTAAACCTAACACTAACCCTAAACCTAACACTTAACCTTACTCTAACCCTTAATGGGAACCCTAACCCTAACCCTTACCCTAACCCAAACCCTAACAATAATCCACACCCTAACCCTAACCCTTACCCTTTCGCTAACCCTAACCCTAATCTTAAACCTAACCCTAACCCTAACCTTAACACTTACACTAACCTTAACCCTAATCCTACACCTAACCCTAACCCTAACCCTAACCCTAACCCTTACCCTAACCCTAACCCTAACCTTAATCCTTACCCTAACTTTAACCCTAACCCTAACCCTTACCCTAACCCTAACCCTGAGCCTAAACCTAAACATAACCCTTACCCTTACACTAAACCTAACACTAAACCTAACCCTAACCCTCACCCGAAACCTAACCCGTACCCTAACCCTAACCTTAACCCTAACCCTAACCATAACCCTAACCCTTACCCTAACCCTAACCCTATCCCTAACCCTACACTAAACCTATCCTAACCTTTACCCTTACCCTAACCCTAACCCTAACCCTAACCCTTACCCTTACACTAAACCTAACCCTAACCCTAACTCTAACCCCTAACCCTAACCCTAACCTTAAACAAACACTTACCCTAACCCTAACCCTAAATCTAACCCTTACACTTACCCTAACCCTAAGCCTAACCTTAATGCTATACCTAACCCTAAACCGAAACCTAATCCTTACCCTAACCCTAACCCTAACCCTAAACCTAACCCTTACCCTTACTCTAACCCTAACCCTAACCTTAACCCTAACCATAACCCTAACCCTAACCCTTACCCTTACCCTAACCCTAACCCTAACCCTAACCCTAACCTTAACCCCAAACCTAACCCTAACCCTAACCCTAACCCTAACCTAACCCTTACCCTAATCCTAACCCTAACCCTAACCACTAACCCTAACCCTTACCCTAACCCTTACCCTTAACCTAACCCTAACCCTACCTCTAACCCTAACCCTAAATCTAACCGGAAGACTTACCCTAACCCTAACCCTAACCCTTAGCCTAACCCTCACCCTAACCCTAACCTCAACACTAACCCTAACCCTAACCCTAACCCCAAACCTAACTCTAACGCTAAACCTTACCCTGACCCCTAACCCTAACCCTAACCCTCACCCTTACCCTAACCCTAACCCTGAACTTAACCCTAAACCTAACATTAGCCCTAACCCTTATCCTAACCCTATCCCTAACCCTACACTAACCCTATCCTAAACTTTACCCTTACTCTAACCCTAACCCTAACCCTAAGCCTTACCCTTACACTAACCCTAACCCTAACCCTAACTCTAACCCCTAACCCTAACCCTAACCTTAAACATAACACTTACCCTAACCCTAACCCTAAATCTAACCCTTACCCTTACCCTAACCCAAAGCCTAAACTTAATGCTAACCCTAACCCTAAACAGAAACCTCATCCTTACCCTAACCCTAAGCCTAACCTTAATGCTAACCCTAACCCTAAACCGAAACCTAATCCTTACCCTAACCCTAACCTAACACCTACCCTAACCCTAACCCTAACCCTAACCTAACCCTTACCCTAATCCTAACCAAAACCCTAACCAATAACCCTAACCCTTACCCTAACCCTTACCCTTAACCTAACCCTAACTCTACCCCTAACCCTAACCCTAAATCTAACCGGATGCCTTACCCTAACCCTAACCCTAAACCTTAGCCTAACCCTAACCCTAACCCTAACCTCAACACTAACCCTAACCCTAACCCTAACCCTAACCCTAACCCCAAAACTAACTCTAACGCTAAACCTTACCCTTATCCTAAACCTAACCCTAACCCTAAACTTGACCCCTAACCCTACCCTAACCCTCACCCTTACCATAACCCTAACTCTAAACTTAACCCTAAAGCTAACACTAAACCTAACCCTAACCCTTACCCTAACCCTAACCCTGAACCTAAACCTAACCCTAACCCTTACCCTTACCCTAAGCCTAAACCTAAACCTAACCCTAACCCTAACCCTAACTCTTACCCTAACCCTTAACCTAACCCTAACCCTAACCCTTACCCTTACCCTAAACCTAACCCTAAACCTAAACCTTATTCTAACCCTAATCCTAACCCTAACATTAATTCTAACCCTAACCCTAACCCTAAACCTTACCCTAACCCTCACAAGAAACCTAACCCTTACCCTAACCCTAACCTTAAACCTAACTCTAACCATAACCCTAACCCTTACCCTAATCCTATCCCTAACCCTACACTAACCCTATCCTAAACTTTACCCTTACTCTTACCCTAACCCTAACCCTAACCCTTACCCTTACACTAACCCTAACCCTAACCCTAACTCTAACCCCTAACCCTAACCTTAACCTTAAACATAACACTTACCCTAACTCTAACCCTAAATCTAACCCTTACCCTTACCCTAACCCTAAGCCTAACCTTAATGCTAACCCTAACCCCTAACCGAAACCTAATCCTTACCCTAACCCTAACCCTAACCCTAAACCTAAACCTTACCCTTATCCTAACCGTAACCCTAACCTTAACCTTAACCCTAACCCTTACCCTTACCCTAACCCTAACCCTAACCCTAACCTTAACCCCAAACCTAACCCTAACCCTAACCCTAACCTAACCCTTACCCTAATCCTAACCCTAACCCTAACCACTAACCCTAACCCTTACCCTAACCCTTACCCTTAACCTAACCCTAATCCTACCTCTAACCCTAACCCTAAATCTAACCGGAAGCCTTACCCTAACCCTAACCCTAACCCTTAGCCTAATCCTAACCCTAACCCTAACCTCAACACTAACCCTAACCCTAACCCTAACCCTAAACCCAAACCTAACTCTAACGCTAAACCTTACCCTGACCCCTAACCCTAACCCTCACCCTTACCCTAACCCTAACCCTGAACTTAACCCTAAACCTAACACTAGCCCTAACCCTAACCCTTATCCTAACCCTAACCCTGAACCTAAACCTAAACCTAACCCTTACCCTTACCCTAAGCCTAAACCTAAACCTAACCCTAACCCTAACCCCTAACCCTAACCTTTAACCTTACCCTAAACCTAACCCTAACCCTTACCCTTACCCTAACCCTAACCCTAACTCTAATCTAACCATAACCCTAATCCTAACCCTTACCCTCACCCTAACCCTAACGCTAACCTTAACCCCTAACCCCAACCCTTACCCTAACCCTCACCCTTACCCTAACCCTAACCCTAATCCTTACCCTAACCCTAACCCTAAAGCTAACCCTAACCCTTTCCCTAACCCTAACCTTAACCCTAAACCTAACCCTAACGCTAACACTAACCCTAACCCTAACCCTCACCCTTACCCTTACTCTAAACCTAACCTAAACCTAACCGAAACCCTAAACCTAACCCCTAACCCTAACTCTTACCCTTATCCTATCCCTAACACTAACCCTAACCCTAAGACTTACCCTAACCCTAAACCTAATCCTAAACCTAACCCTAACCCTTACCCTAACCCTAACCCTTACCCTAACCCTAACCCTAACCCTAACCCCAACCCTAACAATTACCATACCCTAACCGTAACCCTAACACTTACCCTAACCCTAACCCTAAGCCTAACCCTAACCGCTAATCCTAAACCTAACCCTAATCCAAACCCTAACCTCTAATCCTAACACTTACCCTTACGCTGTCCATAACCCTAACCCTAACCCTAAAACTTACCCTAACCCTATCCTTACCCTTACCCTAACCCTAACCCTAACTCTAACACTAAACCTAACCCTTACCCTAACCCTTACCCTCACACTAACCCTAACCCTAAACCTAACCTTAACCCTAAAGCTAACCCTAAACCTTACCCTTACCTTAACCCTAAACCTAACACTAACCCTAAACCTAACCCTTAACCTTACTCTAACCCTTAATGGTAACCCTAACCCTAACCCTTACCCTAACCCTAACCCTAACAATAGTCCATACCCTAACCCTAACCCTTACCCTTTCCCTAACCCTAACCCTAACCTTAACCCTAACCCTAACCCTAACCTTAACCCTTACACTAACCTTAACCCTAATCCTACACCTAAACCTAACCCTAATCCTAACCCTTACCCTTACCCAAACCCTAACCCTTACCCTAACCCTAAACCTAACCCTAACCCTAACACTTACCCTTACACTAACCCTAACCCTAACCGTACCCCTTACCCTAACCCTAACCCTAACACTAAACCCTAACCCTACCCTAACCCTAACCCTAACCCTAACCCTTACCCAAAACCTAACCCTTACCCTAACCCTAACCCTAACCCTTAGCCTAACCCTAATCCTAACCCTAACATTAACCCTAACCCTAACACTAACCCTAAACCTTACCCTTACCCTAACCCTATCCCTAACCCTAACACTAAACCTAGCCTTAACCCTAACCCTAACCCTAACCCTTACCCTAACCCTAACCCTAACCCTAACCCTTACCCTTACCCTAACCCTAACCCTAACCTTAATGCTAACCTAACCCTAAACCTAAACCTAACCCTAACCCTAACAGTTACCTTTACCCTAAGCCTAACCCTAAACTGAAACCTAACCCTAATCCTAACCCTAACCCTAAACCTAACCCTTACCCTAACCCTAACCCTAATCCTAACCCTTACCCTAATGCTAACCCTAACTCTAACACTAACCCTAACACAAACCCTAACCCTTACCCTAACCCTAACCCTAACCCTTAGCCTAACCCTAACCCTAACCCTAACCTTAACCCTAACCCTAACACTATCCCCAAACCTTACCCTTACCCTAACCCTCTCCCTAACCCTAACATTAACCCTAGCCTTAAGCCTAACCCTAACATTAACACTTACCCTAACCCTAACCCTAACCCTAACACTTCCCCTTACCCTAACCCTAACCCTAAACCTAACCCTAACATTAATCCTAAGCCTTACACTTACTCTAACCCTAACCCTAACCCTAAACCTTACCCTTACCCTAACACTAACCCTAAACCTAACACTAACCCTAACACTAACCCTAACCCTAACCCTAACCTTTACCCTTACCCTAACCCTAACACTAACCCTAACCCTAATTCTAACAGTTACACTTACCCTAACCCTAACCCTAACCCTAACCTTTCCCTAACCCTAAAACTTACCCTAACCCTAACCCCAAACCTATGCCTAACCCTATCCCTTTCCCTAACCCTAACCCTAACCCTTACCCTAACCCTAATCCTAACCCTAACCCTAACCCTAACCCTAACCCCTAACCCTAACCCTAACCCTAACCCTAACCTAACCCTAACCCTAACCCTAACCCTAACCCTAACCCTAACCTTAACCCTAAATCTAACCCTAACCCCTAACCCTAACCCTAACCCTAAACCGTAACCTTACCCTAACCCTAACCCTAACCCTAACCCTAACCCTAACCCTAACCTTACTCTTACCCTAACCCTAACCCTAACCCTAACCCTAACCCTAACCCTAACTCTAACCCTAACCCTAACCCTAACCCTTACCCTTATCCTATCCTTAACCCTAAACCTTACACTTAACCTTAGCCTAACCCTAACCCTAACCCTAATCCGAACCTTAAATCTGACCCTTAGTCTTAAGTTAACCTTAACCCTAACCCTAGCCCTTACCCTAACCCTAAATCTAACACTTACGCTAACCCTAACCCTAACCCTAACCCCTAACCCTAACCCTAACCCTAACCCTATCCCTTACCCTTACCCTAACCCTAACCCTTACCCTTTCCCCAACCCTAACCCTAACCCTAACCTAACAATAACCCTAAACCTAACCCTAATCCTAACCCTTACCTTTACCCTAAGCCTAACCCTAAATCTAAACCTAACCCTAATCCTAACCCTAACCCTAACCCTAACCCTAAATCTAAACTTAACCCTAACCCTAAACCTAACCCTTACCCTTACCCTTACCCTAACCCTAACCCTAAACCTAACCCTAACTCTAAAACTAATCCTTACCCTCACCCTAACCCTAAACCTAACCCTAACCCTAACCTTAACCCTTAACCTTATCCTAACCCTAAACCTAACCCAAACCCTAAGCCTAATCCTAACACTTACCCTTACACTAACCATAACCCTAACACTTACCCTTACCCTAACCCTAACCCTAACTTTAACCCCAACCCTAAACCTAAACCTAACCCTAACGCTAACCCTTACCCTTACCCTAACCCTAACGCTAACCCTAACCCTAACCCTAACACTTACCCTTGCCCTAACCCTCACCCTAACCCTTACCCTAACTCTAACCATAACCCTAACCCTTACACTAAACCTAACCCTAACTCTAACCCCTATCCCTAACCCTTACATTAAACCTAACCCTAACCCCTAACCCTAACCCTTACCCTTACCCTAACCCTAACCCTAACTCTAACCCTAAAACTAACCCAAACCCTAACCCTTACCCTAACCCTTACCCTAACCCTTAGCCTAACCCTAACACTAACCATAACCTTAACCCTAACCCTAACCCTAACCCTTACCCTTACCCTAACCCTAACCCTTACACTAACCCTAACCCTTACCCTAACCCTAACCATAACCCTAACCCTTACACTAACCCTAACCCTAACTCTAACCCTATCCCTAACCCTTACCCTAAACCTAACCCTAACCCCTAACCCTAACCCTTACCCTAACCCTAACCCTAACCCTAACCCTTACCCTTAACCTAACCCTAACCCTAACTCTAACCCTAACACTAACCCAAACCCTAACCCTTACCCTAACCCATACCCTAACCCTTAGCCTAACCCTAACACTAACCATAACCTTAACCCTAACCCTAACCCTAACCCTTCCCCTTACCCTAAACCTAACCCTAACCCTAACACTAACCCTAAACTTAACCCTAACCCTAACCCTAAACCTTACCCTTACCCTAACCCTAACCCTAACCTTAATGCTAACCTAACCCTAAACCTAAACCTAACCCTAACCCTAACAGTTACCTTTACCCTAAGCCTAACCCTAAACTGAAACCTAACCCTAATCCTAACCCTAACCCTAAACCTAACCCTTACCCTAACCCTAACCCTAACCCTAACCCTTACCCTAATGCTAACCCTAACTCTAACACTAACCCTAACACAAACCCTAACCCTTACCCTACCCCTAACCCTAACCCTTAGCCTAACCTAACCCTAACCCTAACCCTAACCTTAACCCTAACCCTAACACTAACCCCAAACCTTACCCTTACCCTAACCCTCTCCCTAACCCTAACATTAACCCTAGCCTTAAGCCTAACCCTAACATTAACACTTACCCTAATCCTAACCCTAACCCTAACACTTCCCCTTACCCTAACCCTAACCCTAAACCTAACCCTAACATTAATCCTAAGCCTTACACTTACTCTAACCCTAACCCTAACCCTAAACCTTACCCTTACCCTAACACTAACCCTAAACCTAACACTAACCCTAACACTAACCCTAACCCTAACCCTAACCTTTACCCTTACCCTAACCCTAACACTAACCCTAACCCTAATTCTAACAGTTACACTTACCCTAACCCTAACCCTAACCCTAACCTTTCCCTAACCCTAAAACTTACCCTAACCCTAACCCCAAACCTATGCCTAACCCTATCCCTTTCCCTAACCCTAACCCTAACCCTCACCTTACCCTAACCCTAATCCTAACCCTAACCCTAACCCTAACCCTAACCCTAACCCTAACCCCTAACCCTAAACCTAACCCTAACCCTAACCTAACCCTAACACTCACCCTAAACCTAACCCTAACCCTAAACCTAAATCTAACCCTAACCCTAACCCTAACCCCTAACCCTAACCCTAACCCTAAACCGTAACCTTACCCTAACCCTAACCCTAACCCTAACCCTAACCTTACTCTTACCCTAACCCTAACCCTAACCCTAACCCTAACCCTAACTCTAACCCTAACCCTAACCCTTACCCTTATCCTATCCTTAACCCTAAACCTTACACTTAACCTTACCCTAACCCTAACCCTAACCCCAATCCGAACCTTAAATCTAACCCTTAGTCTTAACTTAACCTTGACCCTAACCCTAGCCCTTACCCTAACCCTAAATCTAACCCTTACGCTAACCCTAACCCTAACCCTAACCCCTAACCCTAACCCTAATCCTAACCCTATCCCTTACCCTTACCCTAACCCTAACCCTTACCCTTTCCCCAACCCTAACCCTAACCCTAACCTAACACTAACCCTAAACCTAACCCTAACCCTAACCCTTACCTTTACCCTAAGCCTAACCCTAAATCTAAACCTAACCCTAATCCTAACCCTAACCCTAACCCTAAACCTAAACTTAACCCTAACCCTAACCGTAACCCTTACCCTAACTCTAAGCCTAACCTTAATCCTTACCCTAACCCTACCCCTAACCCTAACCCTAACCGTAACCCTAAACCTAACCCTAACCTTAACCCTTAACCTTATCCTAACCCTAAACCTAACCCAAACCCTAAGCCTAATCCTAACACTTACCCTTACACTAACCATAACCCTAACACTTACTCTTACCCTAACCCTAACCCTAACTTTAACCCCAACCCTAAACCTAAACCTAACCCTAACGCTAACCCTTACCCTTACCCTAACCCTAACGCTAACCCTAACCCTAACCCTAACACTTACCCTTGCCCTAACCCTAACCCTAACCCTTACCCTAACGCTAACCATAACCCTAACCCTTACACTAACAATAACCCTAACTCTAACCCCTATCCCTAACCCTTACATTAAACCTAACCCTAACCCCTAACCCTACCCCTTACCCTTACCCTAACCCTAACCCTAACTCTAACCTTAAAACTAACCCAAACCCTAACCCTTACCCTAACCCTTACCCTAACCCTTAGCCTAACCCTAACACTAACCATAACCTTAACCCTAACCCTAACCCTAACCCTTACCCTTACCCTAACCCTAACCCTTACACTAACCCTAACCCTTACCCTAACCCTAACCATAACCCTAACCCTTACACTAACCCTAACCCTAACTCTAACCCTATCCCTAACCCTTACCCTAAACCTAACCCTAACCCCTAACCCTAACCCTTACCCTAACCCTAACCCTAACCCTAACCCTTACCCTTAACCTAACCCTAACCCTAACTCTAACCCTAACACTAACCCAAACCCTAACCCTTACCCTAACCCATACCCTAACCCTTAGCCTAACCCTAACACTAACCATAACCTTAACCCTAACCCTAACCCTTCCCCTTACCCTAAACCTAACCCTAACCCTAACACTAACCCTAAACTTAACTCTAACCCTAACTCTAAACCTTACCCTAACCCTAACCCTAACCCTAACCCTAAACCTAACCCTAACCCTAACCCCTACCCTTACCCTAACCCTAACCCTAACCCTAAACCAAACACCTTAGCCTAACCGTAACCCTAACCCTAACACTAACTTTTACCCTAAACCTAACCCTAACCCTAACCCCTACCCTTACCCTAACCCTAACCCTAACCCTAAACCAAACACCTTAGCCTAACCGTAACCCTAACCCTAACCCTAACCCTAACCCTAAACCTAACCCTAACCCTAACCCCTACCCTTACGCTAACCCTAACCCCAACCCCTAAACCTAACCCTTACCCTAACCCATAACCTAACCCTAACCTTTACCCTTACCCTAACCCTAACCCTAACCCTAACACGAACCCTAACCTTAACTGTAACCCTAACCCTAACCCTAACCCTTACCGTTATCCTAACCTTAACCCTAAAACTTACACTTACCCTTACCCTAAACCTAACCCTAACCCTAACTCTAACCCTAAATCTAACCGTTATCTTAACCTAAACCTAACCCTAACCCTAGCCCTTACCCTAACCCTAAATCTAACCCTTAGCCTAACCCTAACCCTATCCCTAAGCCTAACCCTTACTCTTACCCTAACCCTAACCCCAAACCAAACCCTATGCCTATACCGTACCCTTACCCTAAACCTAAATCTAACGCTAACCCTTACCCTAAGCCTTAACCCTAACCCTAACCCTAACCCTTACCCTTACCCTAAACCTAACCCTAAACCCAACCCTAACCCTAACACTAGTCCGTACCCTAAGCCTAACCCTAACCCTAATCCTAACCCTAACCCTAACCCTAATCCTAACCCTAACCATTACCCATACATTAAACCTAAACCTAACCCCAACCCTAACCCTAACACTAATCCTTACCCTAAGCCTAACCCTAAACCTAATCCTCAACCTAACCCTAACCCTTAACTTAACCCTAACCCTAATCCTAAACCTTACCCTTACCTTAACCCTAAACTTAACCCTTATCCTAAGTCTAACTCTAACCCTAACCCTAACCATTACCCTAACCCAACCCTAACCCTAACCCTAATCTTAATGCTAACACTAAACCTAACTCTAACCCTAACCCTTACCCTAACCCTAAACTATACCCTAACCCTAACCCTAACCCTGACCCCAACCCTCACCCTAAACCTAACCTTAACCCTTAGCGTAAACCTAACACTAACCATAACCTTAACCCTAACCCTAACCTTAACCCTAAACCTTACTCTTACCCTAACCCTAACCCTAACCCTAACACTAACCCTAAACTTAACCCTAACCCTAACTCTAACCCTTACCCTAACCCTAACCCTAACCCTAATCCTAACATTAATCCTAAGCCTTACCCTTACCCTAAACCTAACCCTTACCCTTACCGTAACCCTAACCCTAAACCAAACACTAACCCTAACACTAACCCTAAACCTAACACTAACCCTGACCCTAACCCTAACCCTTACCCTTACCCTAACCCTAACACTAACCCTAACCCTAACCCTGACCCTAATCCTAACAGTTACCCTTACCCTAACCTAACCCTAATCCTAACCCTTACCCTAACCCTAACCCTTACCCTAACCCTAACCCCAAACCTATCCCTAACCCTAACCCTAACCCTTACCCTAACCGTAACCTAACCCTAAACCTCACTCTTAACCTAACCCTAATCCCAAACTTACCCTAACCCTAAACCGTGCCCTTACCCTAACCCTAAACCTAAACCTAACCCTAACCTTTACCCTAACCCTAACCTTTACCCTAACCCTTAACCCAAACGTATCCCTAACCCTAACCCTAACCCTAACCCAAACCTATCCCTAACCCTAACCCTAACCCTAACCCAAACCTATCCCTAACCCTAACCCTAACCCTAAGCCTAAACCGTAACCTTACCCTAACCCTAACCCTAACGCTAACCCTTACACTTACCCTAACCCTAACCCTAACCCTAACACTAACCCTAACCTTAACTCTAACTCTAACCCTAACCCTAACCCTTACCCTTATCTTATACTTAACCCTAAACCTTATACTTACCCTTACCCTAACCCTAACCCTAATCCTAACCATAAATCTAACCCTTAGTCTTAACCTAACCTTAACCCTAACCCTAGCCCTTACCCTAACCCTAAATCTAATCCTTACGCTAAACCTAACCCTAACCCTAACCCCTAACCCTAACCCTAACCCTAACCCTATCCCTTACCCTTACCCTAACCCTAAACCTAACCCTTTCCCCAACCCTAACCCTAACCCTAACCCTAACCTAACCCTAACCCTAAACCTAACCCTAACCCTAACCCTTACCTTTACCCTAAGCCTAACCCTAAATCTAAACCTAACCCTAATCTTAACCCTAACCCTAACCCTAAACCTAAATTTAACCCTAACCCTAAACCTAACCCTTACCCTTACCCTCACCCTAACCCTAAACCTAACCCTAACCCTAAACTTAACCCTTAACCTTATCCTAACCCTAAACCTAACCCAAACCCTAAGCCTAATCCTAACACTTACCCTTACACTAACCCTAACCCTAACACTTACCCTTACCCTAACCCTAACCCTAATCTTAACCCCAACCCTAAACCTAAACCTAACCCTAACGCTAACCCTTACCCTTACCCTAACCCTAACACTAACCCTCACCCTAACCCTAACACTTACACTTGCCCTAACCCTAACCCTAACCCTAACCCTTACCCTAACCCTAACCCTAACCCTTACCCTTACCCTAACCCTAACCCTAACTCTAACCCTAACACTAAACCAAACCCTAACCCTTACCCTAACCCTTACCCTAACCCTTAGCCTAACCCTAACACTAACCATATCCTTAACCCTAACCCTAACCCTAACACTTACCCTTACCCTAACCCTAACCCTAACACTAACCCTAAACTTAACCCTAAACCTAACTCTAACCCTTACTCTAACCCTAACCCTAACCCTAATCCTAACATTAATCCTAACCCTTACCCTTACCCTAAACCTAACCCTAACCCTAATCCTTACCCTCCCTCTAACCCTAACCCTAACTTTAACCCTAAACCTAACACTAACCCTAACCCTAACACTAACCCTAATCCTTACCCTCTCCCTAACCCTAACCCTAACCCTAACATTTACCCTAAACCTAACCCTAACCCTAACCTTAAACCTAACCCTTAGCCTAACCCTAACCCTAATCTCAACACTAACCCTAACCCTAACCCTAACCCTAACCCCAAACCTAACTCCAACGCTAAACCTTACCCTTATCCTAAACCTAACCCTAAACCTAACCCTGACCCCTAACCCTAACCCTAACCCTCACCCTTACCCTAACACGAATCCTAAACTTAACCCTAAACCTAACACTAACCCTAACCCTAACCCTTACCCTAACCCTAACCCTGAAACTAAACCTAACCCTAACCCTTACCCTTAACCTAAGCCTAAACCTAAACCTAACCCTAAGCCTAACCCTAACCATAACTCTTACCCTGACCCTAAACCTAACCCTAAACCTAACCCTTACCGTTACCCTAAACCTAACCCTAAACCTAAACCTTATTCTTACCCTAACCCTAACCCTAACATTAATTCTAACCCTAATCCTAACCCTAACCCTTACCCTAACTCTAAGCCTAACCTTAATCCTTACCCTAACTCTAACCCTAACTCTAACCCTTACCCTAACCCTAACCCTGAGCCTAAACTTAAACATAACCCTTACCATTACACTAAACCTAACACTAAACCTAAACCTAACCCTCACGAAACCTAACCCTTACCCTAACCCTAACCCTATCGCTAACCCTATACTAACCCTATCCTAAACTTTACCATTACTCTAACCCTAACCCTAACCCTAACCCTAACCCTTACCCTTACACTAAACCTAACCCTAACCCTAACTCTAACCCCTAACCGTAACCCTAACCTTAAACATAACACTTATCCTAACTCTAACCCTAAATATAACCCTTACCCTTACCCTAACCCTAAGCCTAACCTTAATGCTAACCCTAACCCTAAACCGAAACCTAATCCTTACCCTAACCCTAACCCTAAACCTAAACCTAACCCTTACACTTACCCTAACCCTAACCCTAACCTTAACCCTAACCCTAACCCTAACCCTTACACTTACCCTAACCCCAACCCTAACCCTAACCCTAGCCCCAAACCTAAACCTAACCCTAACCCTAACCCTAACCCTAACCTAAGCCTAACACTAACCCTAAACCTAACCCTAACCCTAACCCTAAATCTAACCCTAACCCTAACCCTAACCCCTAACCCTAACCCTAACCCTAAACCGTAACCTTACCCTAACCCTAACCCTAACCCTAACCCTAACCTTACTCTTACCCTAACCCTAACCCTAACCCTAACCCTAACTCTAACCCTAACCCTAACCCTTACCCTTATCCTATCCTTAACCCTAAACCTTACACTTAACCTTACCCTAACCCTAACCCTAACCCTAATCCGAACCTTAAATCTAACCCTTAGTCTTAACTTAACCTTAACCCTAACCCTAGCCCTTACCCTAACCATAAATCTAACCCTTACGCTAACCCTAACCCTAACCCTAACCCCTAACCCTAACCCTAATCCTAACCCTATCCCTTACCCTTACCCTAACCCTAACCCTTACCCTTTCCCCAACCCTAACCCTAACCCTAACCTAACCCTAACCCTAAACCTAACCCTAACCCTAACCCTTACCTTTACCCTAAGCCTAACCCTAAATCTAAACCTAACCCTAATCCTAACCCTAACCCTAACCCTAAACCTAAACTTAACCCTAACCCTAACCGTAATCCTTACCCTAACTCTAAGTCTAACCTTAATCCTTACCCTAACCCTACCCCTAACCCTAACCCTAACCCTAACCCTAAACCTAACCCTAACCCTAACCTTAACCCTTAACCTTATCCTAACCCTAAACCTAACCCAAACCCTAAGCCTAATCCTAACACTTACCCTTACACTAACCATAACCCTAACACTTACCCTTACCCTAACCCTAACCCTAACTTTAACCCCAACCCTAAACCTAAACCTAACCCTAACGCTAACCCTTACCCTTACCCTAACCCTAACGCTAACCCTAACCCTAACCCTAACACTTACCCTTGCCCTAACCCTAACCCTAACCCTTACCCTAACGCTAACCATAACCCTAACCCTTACACTAACCCTAACCCTAACTCTAACCCCTATCCCTAACCCTTACATTAAACCTAACCCTAACCCCTAACCATACCCCTTACCCTTACCCTAACCCTAACCCTAACTCTAACCTTAAAACTAACCCAAACCCTAACCCTTACCCTAACCCTTACCCTAACCCTTAGCCTAACCTAACACTAACCATAACCTTAACCCTAACCCTAACCCTAACCCTTACCCTTACCCTAACCCTAACCCTTACACTAACCCTAACCCTTACCCTAACCCTAACCATAACCCTAACCCTTACACTAACCCTAACCCTAACTCTAACCCTATCCCTAACCCTTACCCTAAACCTAACCCTAACCCCTAACCCTAACCCTTACCCTAACCCTAACCCTAACCCTAACCCTTACCCTTAACCTAACCCTAACCCTAACTCTAACCCTAACACTAACCCAAACCCTAACCCTTACCCTAACCCATACCCTAACCCTTAGCCTAACCCTAACACTAACCATAACCTTAACCCTAACCCTAACCCTAACCCTTCCCCTTACCCTAAACCTAACCCTAACCCTAACACTAACCCTAAACTTAACCCTAACCCTAACTCTAAACCTTACCCTAACCCTAACCCTAACCCTAACCCTAAACCTAACCCTAACCCTAACCCCTACCCTTACCCTAACCCTAACCCTAACCCTAAACCTAAACCAAACACCTTAGCCTAACCGTAACCCTAACCCTAACACTAACTTTTACCCTAAACCTAACCCTAACCCTAACCCCTACCCTTACCCTAACCCTAACCCTAACCCTAAACCAAACACCTTAGCCTAACCGTAACCCTAACCCTAACCCTAACCCTAACCCTAAACCTAACCCTAACCCTAACCCCTACCCTTACGCTAACCCTAACCCCAACCCCTAAACCTAACCCTTACCCTAACCCATAACCTAACCCTAACCTTTACCCTTACCCTAACCCTAACCCTAACCCTAACACGAACCCTAACCTTAACTCTAACCCTAACCCTAACCCTAACCCTTACCGTTATCCTAACCTTAACCCTAAAACTTACACTTACCCTTACCCTAAACCTAACCCTAACCCTAACTCTAACCCTAAATCTAACCGTTATCTTAACCTAACCCTAACCCTAACCCTAGCCCTTACCCTAACCCTAAATCTAACCCTTAGCCTAACCCTAACCCTATCCCTAACCCTAACCCTTACTCTTACCCTAACCCTAACCCCAAACCAAACCCTATGCCTATACCGTACCCTTACCCTAAACCTAAATCTAACGCTAACCCTTACCCTAAGCCTTAACCCTAACCCTAACCCTAACCCTTACCCTTACCCTAAACCTAACCCTAAACCCAACCCTAACCCTAACACTAGTCCGTACCCTAAGCCTAACCCTAACCCTAATCCTAACCCTAACCCTAACCCTAATCCTAACCCTAACCATTACCCATACATTAAACCTAAACCTAACCCCAACCCTAACCCTAACACTAATCCTTACCCTAAGCCTAACCCTAAACCTAATCCTAAACCTAACCCTAACCCTTAACTTAACCCTAACCCTAATCCTAAACCTTACCCTTACCCTAACCCTAAACCTAACCCTTATCCTAAGTCTAACCCTAACCCTAACCCTAACCATTACCCTAACCCAACCCTAACCCTAACCCTAATCTTAATGCTAACACTAAACCTAACTCTAACCCTAACCCTTACCCTAACCCTAAACTATACCCTAACCCTAACCCTAACCCTGACCCCAACCCTCACCCTAAACCTAACCTTAACCCTTAGCGTAAACCTAACACTAACCATAACCTTAACCCTAACCCTAACCTTAACCCTAACCCTTACTCTTACCCTAACCCTAACCCTAACCCTAACACTAACCCTAAACTTAACCCTAACCCTAACTCTAACACTTACCCTAACCCTAACCCTAACCCTAATCCTAACATTAATCCTAAGCCTTACCCTTACCCTAAACCTAACCCTTACCCTTACCTTAACCCTAACCCTAAACCAAACACTAACCCTAACACTAACCCTAAACCTAACACTAACCCTGACCCTAACCCTAACCCTTACCCTTACCCTAACCCTAACACTAACCCTAACCCTAACCCTGACCCTAATCCTAACAGTTACCCTTACCCTAACCTAACCCTAATCCTAACCCTTACCCTAACCCTATCCCTTACCCTAACCCTAACCCCAAACCTATCCCTAACCCTAACCCTAACCCTTACCCTAACCGTAACCTAACCCTAAACCTCACTCTTAACCTAACCCTAATCCCAAACTTAACCCTAACCCTAAACCGTGCCCTTACCCTAACCCTAAATCTAAACCTAACCCTAACCTTTACCCTAACCCTAACCCTTACCCTAACCCTTAACCCAAACGTATCCCTAACCCTAACCCTAACCCTAACCCAAACCTATCCCTAACCCTAACCCTAACCCTAACCCAAACCTATCCCTAACCCTAACCCTAACCCTAAGCCTAAACCGTAACCTTACCCTAACCCTAACCCTAACGCTAACCCTTACACTTACCCTAACCCTAACCCTAACCCTAACACTAACCCTAACCTTAACTCTAACTCTAACCCTAACCCTAACCCTTACCCTTATCTTATACTTAACCCTAAACCTTATACTTACCCTTACCCTAACCCTAACCCTAATCCTAACCATAAATCTAACCCTTAGTCTTAACCTAACCTTAACCCTAACCCTAGCCCTTACCCTAACCCTAAATCTAATCCTTACGCTAAACCTAACCCTAACCCTAACCCCTAACCCTAACCCTAACCCTAACCCTATCCCTTACCCTTACCCTAACCCTAAACCTAACCCTTTCCCCAACCCTAACCCTAACCCTAACCCTAACCTAACCCTAACCCTAAACCTAACCCTAACCCTAACCCTTACCTTTACCCTAAGCCTAACCCTAAATCTAAACCTAACCCTAATCTTAACCCTAACCCTAACCCTAAACCTAAATTTAACCCTAACCCTAAACCTAATCCTTACCCTTACCCTCACCCTAACCCTAAACCTAACCCTAACCCTAAACTTAACCCTTAACCTTATCCTAACCCTAAACCTAACCCAAACCCTAAGCCTAATTCTAACACTTATCCTTACAGTAACCCTAACCCTAACACTTACCCTTACCCTAACCCTAACCCTAACCTTAACCCCAACCCTAAACCTAAACCTAACCCTAACGCTAACCCTTACCCTTACCCTAACCCTAACGCTAACCCTCACCCTAACCCTAACACTTACACTTGCCCTAACCCTAAACCTAACCCTAACCCTTACCCTAACCCTAACCCAAACCCTTACCCTTACCCTAACCCTAACCCTAACTCTAACCCTAACACTAACCCAAACCCTAACCCTTACCCTAACCCTTACCCTAACCCTTAGCCTAACCCTAACACTAACCATATCCTTAACCCTAACCCTAACCCTAACACTTACCCTTACCCTAACCCTAACCCTAACACTAACCCTAAACTTAACCCTAAACCTAACTCTAACTCTTACTCTAACCCTAACCCTAACCCTAATCCTAACATTAATCCTAACCCTTACCCTTACCCTAAACCTAACCCTAACCCTAACCCTAACCCTAATCCTTACCCTCCCTCTAACCCTAACCCTAACTTTAACCCTAAACCTAACACTAACCCTAACCCTAACACTAACCCTAATCCTTACCCTCTCCCTAACCCTAACCCTAACCCTAACATTTACCCTAAACCTAACCCTAACCCTAACCTTAAACCTAACCCTTAGCCTAACCCTAACCCTAATCTCAACACTAACCCTAACCCTAACCCTAACCCTAACCCCAAACCTAACTCCAACGCTAAACCTTACCCTTATCCTAAACCTAACCCTAAACCTAACCCTGACCCCTAACCCTAACCCTAACCCTCACCCTTACCCTAACACGAATCCTAAACTTAACCCTAAACCTAACACTAACCCTAACCCTAACCCTTACCCTAACCCTAACCCTGAAACTAAACCTAACCCTAACCCTTACCCTTAACCTAAGCCTAAACCTAAACCTAACCCTAAGCCTAACCCTAACCATAACTCTTACCCTGACCCTAAACCTAACCCTAAACCTAACCCTTACCGTTACCCTAAACCTAACCCTAAACCTAAACCTTATTCTTACCCTAACTCTAACCCTAACATTAATTCTAACCCTAATCCTAACCCTAACCCTTACCCTAACTCTAAGCCTAACCTTAATCCTTACCCTAACTCTAACCCTAACTCTAACCCTTACCCTAACCCTAACCCTGAGCCTAAACTTAAACATAACCCTTACCATTACACTAAACCTAACACTAAACCTAAACCTAACCCTCACGAAACCTAACCCTTACCCTAACCCGAACCCTATCGCTAACCCTATACTAACCCTATCCTAAACTTTACCATTACTCTAACCCTAACCCTAACCCTAACCCTAACCCTTACCCTTACACTAAACCTAACCCTAACCCTAACTCTAACCCCTAACCGTAACCCTAACCTTAAACATAACACTTACCCTAACCCTAACCCTAAATCTAACCCTTGCCCTTACCCTAACCCTTACCCTTACCCTAACCCTAAGCCTAACCTTAATGCTAACCCTAACCCTAAACCGAAACCTAATCCTTACCCTAACCCTAACCCTAAACCTAAACCTAACCCTTACACTTACCCTAACCCTAACCCTAACCTTAACCCTAACCCTAACCCTAACCCTTACACTTACCCTAACCCCAACCCTAACCCTAACCCTAGCCCCAAACCTAACCCTAACCCTAACCCTAACCCTAACCTAACCCTTACCCTAATCCTAACCCTAACCCTAACCCTAACCACTAACCCTAACCCTTACCCTAACCCTTACCCTTAACCTAACCCTAATCCTACCGCTAAACCTAACCCTAAATCTAACCGGAAGCCTTACCCTAACCCTAACCCTAACCCTTAGCCTAACCCTAACCCTAACGCTAACCTCAACACTAACCCTAACCCTAACCCCAACCCTAACCTAAACCAAAACCTAACTCTAACGCTAAACCTTACCCTTATCCTAAACCTAACCCTAACCCTAACCCTGACCCCTAACCCTAACCCTAACCCTCACCCTTACCCTAACCCTAACCCTGAACTTAACCCTAAACCTAACACTAACCCTAACCCTAACTCTTACCCTAACCCTAACCCTGAACCTAAACCTAACCCTAACCCTAACCCTTACCCTTACCCTAAGACTAAACCTAAACCTAAACCTAACCCTAACCCTAACTCTTACCCTAACCCTAAACCTAACCCTAACCCTACCCCTTACCCTTACCCTAAACCTAACCCTATATCTAAACCTTATTCTAACCCTAATCCTCACCCTAACATTAATTCTAACCCTAACCCTAACCCTGAGCCTAATCCTAACCATAATCCTTACCCTTACCCTAACCCTAACCCTAACCCTCACCCGAAACCTAACCCTTACCCTAACCCTAAACTTAACCCTAACCCTAACCATAACCCTAACCCTTACCCTAACCCTATCCCTAACCCTACACTAACCCTATCCTAAACTTTACCCTTACTCTAACCCTAACCCTAACCCTTACCCTTACACTAACCCTAACAATAACCCTAACTCTAACCCCTAAACCTAACCCTAACCCTAACCTCAACACTAACCCTAACCCTAACCCTAACCCTAACCCCAAACCTAACTCTAACGCTAAACCTTACCCTTATCCTAAACCTAACCCTAAACCTAACCCTGACCCCTAACCCTAACCCTAACCCTCACCCTTACCCTAACACGAACCCTAAACATAACCCTAAACCTAACACTAACCCTAACCCTAACCCTTACCCTAACCCTAACCCTGAAACTAAACCTAACCCTAACCCTTACCCTTAACCTAAGCCTAAACCTAAACCTAACCCTAAGCCTAACCCTAACCATAACTCTTACCCTGACCCTAAACCTAACCCTAAACCTAACCCTTACCGTTACCCTAAACCTAACCCTAAACCTAAACCTTATTCTTACCCTAACCCTAACCCTAACATTAATTCTAA
>NW_028327596.1:412381-432381 GCF_031878675.1 Megascapheus bottae
CCTATCCCTAACCCTTACCCTAAACCTAACCCTAACCCCTAACCCTAACCCTTACCCTAACCCTAACCCTAAACCTAACCCTTACCCTTACCCTAACCCTAACCCTAACTCTAACCCTAACACTAACCCAAACCCTAACCCTTACCCTAACCCATACCCTAACCATTAGCCTAACCCTAACACTAACCATAACCTTAACCCTAACCCTAACCCTAACCCTTCCCCTTACCCTAACCCTAACCCTAACCCTAACACTAACCCTAAACTTAACCCTAACCCTAACTCTAACCCTTACCCTAACCCTAACCCTAACCCTAACCCTAACCCTAAACCTAACCCTAACCCTAACCCCTCCCCTTACCCTAACCCTAACCCTAACCCTAAACCAAACACCTTAGCCTAACCGTAACCCTAACCCTAACACTAACTTTTACCCAAAACCTAACCCTAACCCTAACACTTACCCTTACCCTTACCCTAACCCCAACCCCTAAACCTAACCCTTACCCTAACCCATAACCTAACCCTAAACTTTACCCTTACCCTAACCCTAACCCTAACCCTAACACTAACCCTAACCTTAACTCTAACCCTAACCCTAACCCAAACCCTTAACCTTATCCTAACCTTAACCCTAAAACTTACACTTACCCTTACCCTAAACCTAACCCTAACCCTAACTCTAACCCTAAATCTAACCGTTATCTTAACCTAACCCTAACCCTAACCCTAGCCCTTACCCTAACCCTAAATCTAACCCTTAGCCTAACCCTAACCCTATCCCTAACCCTAACCCTTACTCTTACCCTAACCCTAACCCCAAACCAAACCCTAAACCTATACCGTACCCTTACCCTAAACCTAAATCTAACGCTAACCCTTAACCTAAGCCTTAACCCTAACCCTAATCCTAACCCTTACCCTTACCCTAACCCTAACCCTAAACCCAACCCTAACCCTAACACTAGTCCGTAACCAAGCCTAACCCTAACCCTAATCCTAACCCTAACCCTAACCCTAATCCTAACCCTAACCATTACCCATACATTAAACCTAAACCTAACCCCAACCCTAACCCTAACACTAATCCTTACCCTAAGCCTAACCCTAAACCTAATCCTAAACCTAACCCTAACCCTAAACTTAACCCTAACCCTAATCCTAAACCTTACCCTTACCCTAACCCTAAACCTAACCCTTATCCTAAGTCTAACCCTAACCCTAACCCTAACCATTACCCTAACCCAACCCTAACCCTAACCCTAATCTTAATGCTAACCCTAAACCTAACTCTAACCCTAACCCTTACCCTAACCCTAAACTTTACCCTAATCCTAACCCTAACCCTGACCCCAACCCTTACCCTAAACCTAACCTAAACCATTAGCGTAAACCTAACACTAACCATAACCTTAACTCTAACCCTAACCTTAACCCTAAACCTTACTCTTACCCTAACCCTAACCCTAACCCTAACACTAACCCTAAACTTAACCCTAACCCTAACTCTAACCCTTACCCTAACCCTAACCCTAACCCTAATCCTAACATTAATCCTAAGCCTTACCCTTACCCTAAACCTAACCCTTACCCTTACCGTAACCCTAACCCTAAACCAAACACTAACCCTAACACTAACCCTAACCCTAACACTAACCCTGACCCTAACCCTAACCCTTACCCTTACCCTAACCCTAACACTAACCCTAAACCTAACCCTGACCCTAATCCTAACAGTTACCCTTACCCTAACCTAACCCTAATCCTAACCCTTACCCTAACCCTAACCCTTACCCTAACCCTAACCCCAAACCTATCCCTAACCCTAACCCTAACCCTTACCCTAACCGTAACCTAAACCTAAACCTTACTCTTAACCTAACCCTAATCCCAAACTTAACCCTCACCCTAAACCGTGCCCTTACCCTAACCCTAAATCTAAACCTAACCCTAATCTTTACCCTAACCCTAACCCTTACCCTAACCCTAAACCCAAACGTATCCCTAACCCTAACCCTAACCCTAACCCAAACCTATCCCTAACCCTAACCCTAACCCTAACCCTAACCCAAACCTATCCCTAACCCTAACCCTAACCCTAAGCCTAAACCGTACCCTTACCCTAAACCTAAATCTAACCCTAACCCTAACCCTAAACCATAACCCTAACCCTAACCCTGAACCGTAACCTTACCCTAACCCTAACCCTAACGCTAACCCTTACACTTACCCTAACCTTAACCCTAACAGTAACCCTAACCTTAACTCTAACTCTAACCCTAACCCTAACCCTTACCCTTATCTTATACTTAACCCTAAACCTTACACTTACCCTTACCCTAACCCTAACCCTAACCCTAATCCTAACCATAAATCTAATCCTTAGTCTTAACCTAACCTTAACCCTAACCCTAGCCCTTACCCTAACCCTAAATCTAATCCTTACGCTAAACCTAACCCTAACCCTAACCCCTAACCCTAACCCTAACCCTAACCCTATCCCTTACCCTTACCCTAACCCTAAACCTAACCCTTTCCCCAACCCTAACCCTAACCCTAACCCTAACCTAACCCTAACCCTAAACCTAACCCTAACCCTAACCCTTACCTTTACCCTAAGCCTAACCCTAAATCTAAACCTAACCCTAATCTTAACCCTAACCCTAACCCTAAACATAAATTTAACCCTAACCCTAAACCTAACCCTTACCCTTACCTTCACCCTAACCCTAAACCTAACCCTAACCCTAACCTTAACCCTTAACCTTATCCTAACCCTAAACCTAACCCAAACCCTAAGCCTAATCCTAACACTTACCCTTACACTAACCCTAACCCTAACACTTACCCTTACCCTAAACCTAATCCTAACCTTAACCCCAACCCTAAACCTAAACCTAACGCTAACGCTAACCCTTACCCTTACCCTAACCCTAACGCTAACCCTAACCCTAACCCTAACACTTACACTTGCCCTAACCCTAACCCTAACCCTAACCCTTACCCTAACCCTAACCCTAACCCTTACCCTAACCCTTAGCCTAACCCTAACACTAACCATATCCTTAACCCTAACCCTAACCCTAACCCTTACCCTTACCCTAACCCTAACCCTAACACTAACCCTAAACTTAACCCTAACCCTAACTCTAGCCCTTACCCTAACCCTAACCCTAACCCTAATCCTAACATTAATTCTAACCCTTACCCTTACCCTAAACCTAACCCTAACCCTAACCCTAACCCTAATCCTAACATTAATTCTAACCCTTACCCTTACCCTAAACCTAACCCTAACCCTAACCCTTACCCTAACCCTAACCCTAACCCTTACCCTAACCCTTAGCCTAACCCTAACACTAACCATATCCTTAACCCTAACCCTAACCCTAACCCTTACCCTTACCCTAACCCCAACCCTAACCCTAACACTTACACTTGCCCTAACCCTAACCCTAACCCTAACCCTTACCCTAACCCTAACCCTAACCCTTACCCTTACCCTAATCCTAACCCTAACTCTAACCCTAACACTAACCCAAACCCTAACCCTTACCCTAACCCTTACCCTAACCCTTAGCCTAACCCTAACACTAACCATATCCTTAACCCTAACCCTAACCCTAACCCTTACCCTTACCCTAACCCTAACCCTAACACTAACCCTAAACTTAACCCTAACCCTAACTCTAGCCCTTACACTAACCCTAACCCTAACCCTAATCCTAACATTAATTCTAACCCTTACCCTTACCCTAAACCTAACCCTAACCCTAATCCTTACCCTCCCTCTAACCCTAACCCTAACTTTAACCCTAAACCTAACACTAACCCTAACCCTAACACTTAACCTAAACCTAACCCTAACCCTAACGCTAACCCTAACCCTTACACTTACCCTAACCCTAAATCTAACCCTAACCCTTACCCTAACCCTAAACCTAACCCTAATCCTTACCATAACCGTAACCCTAACACTAACCCTAATCCTTACCCTAACCCTAACCCTAACATTTACCCTAAACCTAACCCTAACCCTGACCCTTACCCTTACCCTAACCCTAACCTTAAACCTAACCCTTAGCCTAACCCTAACCCTAACCTCAACACTAACCCTAACCCTAACCCTAACCCTAACCCCAAACCTAACTCCAACGCTAAACCTTACCCTTATCCTAAACCTAACCCTAAACCTAACCCGGACCCCTAACCCTAACCCTAACCCTCACCCTTACCCTAACACGAACCCTAAACTTAACCCTAAACCTAACACTAACCCTAACCCTAACCCTTACCCTAACCCTAACCCTAACCCTGAAACTAAACCTAACCCTAACCCTTACCCTTAACCTAAGCCTAAGCCTAAACCTAAACCTAACCCTAAGCCTAACCCTAACCATAACTCTTACTCTGACCCTAAACCTAACCCTAAACCTAACCCTTACCGTTACCCTAAACCTAACCCTAAACCTAAACCTTATTCTTACCCTAACCCTAACCCTAACATTAATTCTAACCCTAATCCTAACCCTAACCCTTACCCTAACTCTAAGCCTAACCTTAATCCTTACCCTAACTCTAACCCTAACTCTAACCCTTACCCTAACCCTAACCCTGAGCCTAAACTTAAACATAACCCTTACCATTACACTAAACCTAACACTAAACCTAAACCTAACCCTCACCAAACCTAACCCTTACCCTAACCCTAACCTTAACCCTAACCCTAACCATAACCCTAACCCTTACCCTAACCATAATCCTATCGCTAACCCTTACCCTTACACTAAACCTAACCCTAACCCTAAATCTAACCCCTAACCGTAACCCTAACCTTAAACATAACACTTACCCTAACCCTAACCCTAAATCTAACCCTTACCCTTACCCTAACCCTAAGCCTAACCTTAATGCTAACCCTAAGCCTAAACCGAAACCTAATCCTTACCCTAACCCTAACCCTAAACCTAAACCTAACCCTTACACTTACCCTAACCCTAACCCTAACCTTAACCCTAACCCTAACCCTAACCCTTACACTTACCCTAACCCTAACCCTAACCCTAACCCTAGCCCCAAACCTAACCCTAACCCTAACCCTAACCTAACCCTTACCCTAATCCTAACCCTAACCCTAACCACTAACCCTAACCCTTACCCTAACCCTTACCCTTAACCTAACCCTAATCCTACCTCTAAACCTAACCCTAAGTCTAACCGGAAGCCTTACCCTAACCCTAACCCTAACCCTTAGCCTAACCCTAACCCTAACCCTAAACAAACACTAACCCTAACCCTAACCCTAACCCCAAACCTAACTCTAACGCTAAACCTTACCCTTATCCTAAACCTAACCCTAACCCTAACCCTGACCCCTAACCCTAACCCTAACCCTCACCCTTACCCTAACCCTAACCCTGAACTTAACCCTAAACCTAACACTAACCCTAACCCTAACTCTTACCCTAACCCTTACCCTGAACGTAAACCTAACCCTAACCCTAACCCTTACCCTTACCCTAAGACTAAACCTAAACCTAAACCTAACCCTAACCCTAACTCTTACCCTAACCCTAAACCTAACCCTAACCCTAACCCTTACCCATACCCTAAACCTAACCCTATATCTAAACCTTATTCTAACCCTAATCCTCACCCTAACATTAATTCTAACCCTAACCCTAACCCTAAACCTTACCCTAACCCTAACCCTGAGCCTAATCCTAACCATAATCCTTACCCTTACCTTAACCCTAACCCTAACCCTCACCCGAAACCTAACCCTTACCCTAACCCTAACCTTAACCCTAACCCTAACCATAACCCTAACCCTTACCCTAACCCTATCCCTAACCCTACACTAACCCTATCCTAAACTTTACCCTTACTCTAACCCTAACCCTAACCCTAACCCTTACCCTTACACTAACCCTAACAATAACCCTAACTCTAACCCCTAAACCTAACCCTACCCCTAACCTCAACACTAACCCTAACCCTAACCCTAACCCTAACCCCAAACCTAACTCTAACGCTAAACCTTACCCTTATCCTAAACCTAACCCTAAACCTAACCCTGACCCCTAACCCTTACCCCTACCCTAACCCTAACCCTAACCCTAACCTTAACCCCAAACCTAACCCTAACCCTAACCCTAACCTAACCCTTACCCTAATCCTAACCCTAACCCTAACCACTAACCCTAACCCTTACCCTAACCCTTACCCTTAACCTAACCCTAATCCTACCTCTAACCCTAACCCTAAATCTAACCGGAAGCCTTACCCTAACCCTAACCCTAACCCTTAGCCTAACCCTAACCCTAACCCTAACCTCAACACTAACCCTAACCCTAAACCTAACCCTAACCCCAAATCTAACTCTAACGCTAAACCTTACCCTGACCCCTAACCCTAACCCTAATCCTCACCCTTACCCTAACCCTAACCCTGAACTTAACCCTAAACCTAACACTAGCCCTAACCCTAACCCTTATCCTAACCCTAACCCTGAACCTAAACCTAAACCTAACCCTTACCCTTACCCTAAGCCTAAACCTAAACCTAACCCTAACCCTAACCCCTAACCCTAACCTTTAACCTTACCCTAAACCTAACCCTAACCCTTACCCTTACCCTAATCCTAACCCTAACTCTAATCTAACCATAACCCTAATCCTAACCCTTACCCTCACCCTAACCCTAACGCTAACCTTAACCCCTAACCCCAACCCTTACCCTAACCCTAACCCTTACCCTAACCCTAACCCTAATCCTTGCCCTAACCCTAACCCTAAAGCTAACCCTAACCCTTTCCCTAACCCTAAACTTAACCCTAAACCTAACCCTAACGCTAACACTAACCCTAACCCTAGCCCTCACCCTTACCCTTACTCTAAACCTAACATTAAACCTAACCGTAACCCTAAACCTAACCCCTAACCCTCTTACCCTTATCCTATACCTAACACTAACCCTAACCCTAACACTTACCCTAACCCTAAACCTAATCAAAAACCTAACAATAAACCTTAACCTAACCCTAACCCTTACCCTAAACCTAACCCAAACCCTAACCCCAACCCTAACAATTACCTTACCCTAACCCTAACCCTAACCCTTACCCTTACCCTTACCCTAACCCTAACCCTAACCCTAGCCCTAACCTTAACCCCAAACCTAACCCTAACCCTAACCCTAACCTAACCCTTACCCTAATGCTAACCCTAACCCTAACCACTAATCCTAAACCTTACCCTAACCCTTACCCTTAACCTAACCCTAATCCTACCTCTAACCCTAACACTAAATCTAATCGGAAGCCTTACCCTAACCCTAACCCTAACCCTTAGCCTAACCCTAACCCTAACGCTAACCTCAACACTAACCCTAACCCTAACCCCAACCCTAACCTAAACCAAAACCAAAACCTAACTCTAACGCTAAACCTTACCCTTATCCTAAACCTAACCCTAACCCTAACCCTGACCCCTAATCCTAACCCTAACCCTCACCCTTACCCTAACCGTAACCCTGAACTTAACCCTAAACCTAACACTAACCCTAACCCTAACCCTTACCCTAACCCTAACCCTGAACCTAAACCTAACCCTAACCCTTACCCTTACCCTAAGCCTAAACCTAAACCTAACCCTAACCCTAACCCTAACTCTTACCCTAACACTAAACGTAACCCTAACCCTAACCCTTACACTTACCCTAAACCTAACCCTAAACCTAAACCTTGTTCTAACCCTAATCCTAACCCTAACATTAATTCTAACCCTAACCCTAACCCTAAACCTTACCCTAACCCTAACCCTGAGCCTAATCCTAACCATAATCCTTACCCTTACCCTAACCCTAACCCTAAACCTAACCCTAACCCTCACCAGAAACCTAACCCTTACCCTAACCCTATCCCTAACCCTACACTAACCCTATCCTAAACTTTACCCTTACTCTAACCCTAACCCTAACCCTAACCCTTACCCTTACACTAACCCTAACCCTAACCCTAACTCTAACCCGTAACCCTAACCTTAACATTAAACATAACACTTACCCTAACTCTAACCCTAAATCTAACCCTTACCCTTACCCTAACCCTAAGCCTAACCTTAATGCTAACCCTAACCCTTAACCGAAACCTAATCCTTACCCTAACCCTCACCCTAACCCTAAACCTAACCCGTACCCTTACCCTAACCGCAACCCTAACCTTAACCCTAACCCTAACCCTAACCCTAACCCTTACCCTTACCCTAACCCTAACCCTAACCCTAACCCTAACCTTAACCCCAAACCTAACCCTAACCCTAACCCTAACCTAACCCTTACCTTAATTCTAACCCTAACCCTAACCACTAACCGTAACCCTTACCCTAACCCTTACCCTTAACCTAACCCTAATCCTACCTCTAACCCTAACAATAAATCTAACCGGAAGCCTTACCCTAACCCTAACCCTAACCCTTAGCCTAACCCTAACCCTAACCCTAACCTCAACACTAACCCTAACCCTAACCCTAACCCTAACCCCAAACCTAACTCTAACGCTAAACCTTACCCTGACCCCTAACTCTAACCCTAACCCTCACCCTTACCCTAACCCTAACCCTGAACTTAACCCTAAACCTAACACTAGCCCTAACCCTAACCCTTACCCTAACCCTAACCCTGAACCTAAACCTAACCCTAACCCTTACCCTTACCCTAAGCCTAAACCTAAACCTAATCCTAACCCTAACCCTAACCCTTACCCTTACCCTAAACCTAACCCTAAACTAAACATTATTCTAACCCTAATCCAAACCCTAACATTAATTCTAACCCTAACCCTAACCCTAAACCTTATCCTAACCCTAACCTTAATCCTTACCCTAACTCTAACCCTAACCCTAACCCTTACACTAACACTAACCCTGAGCCTAATCCTAACCATAATCCTTACCCTTACCCTAACCCTAAACCTAACCCTAACCTTCACCCGAAACCTAACCCTTACCCTAACCTTAACCTTAACCCTAACCCTAACCATAACCCTAACCCTTATCCTAACCCTATCCCTAACCCTACACTAACCCTATCCTAAACTTTACCCTTACTCTAACCCTAAACCTAACCCTAACCCTAATCCTAACCCTTACCCTTACACTAACCCTAACCCTAACCCTAACCCTAACTCTAACCCCTAACCCTAACCCTAACCTTAAACAAAACACTTACCCTAACCATAAACCTAAATCTAACCCTTACCCTTACCCTAACACTAAGCCTAACCTTAATGCTAACCCTAACCCTAAACCGAAAGCTAATCCTTACCCTAACCCTAACCTAACCCCTACCCTAACCCTAACCCTAACCCTAACCCTAACCTAACCCTTACCCTAATCCTAAACCTAACCCTAACCACTAACCCTAACCCTTACCCTAACCCTTACCCTTAACCTAACCCTAACCCTACCTCTAACCCTAACCATAAATCTAACCGGAAGCCTTACCCAAACCTAACCCTAACCCTTAGCCTAACCCTAACCCTAACCCTAACCCTCACCCTTACCCTAACCCTAACCCTAAACTTAACCCTAAACCTAACACTAACCCTAACCCTAAGCCTTACCCTAACCCTAACCCTGAACCTAAACCTAACCCTAACCCTTACCCTTACCCTAAGCCTAAACCTAAACCTAACCCTAACCCTAACCCTAACTCTTACCCTAACCCTAACCCTAACCCTAACCCTAACCCTTACCCTTTACCCTAAACCTAAACCTAAACCTAAACATTATTCTTACCCTAATCCTAACCCTAACATTAATTGTAACCCTAACCCTAACCCTAAACCTTACCCTAACCTTAACCTTAATCGTTACCCTAACTCTAACCCTAACCCTAACCCTTACCCTAACCCTAACCCTGAGCCTAATCCTAACCATAATCCTTACACTTACCCTAACCCTAACCCTAACCCCAACCCTAACAATTACCTTACTAACCCTAACCCTAACTCTAACCCTAACCCTAACACTAAGCCTAACCATAACTGCTAATCCTAACCCTAACCCTAAACAAAACCCTAACCCCTAATACTAACACTTACCCTTACGCTGTCCCTAACCCTAACCCTAACCCTAAAACTTACCCTAACCCTATCCTTACCCTTACCCTAAGCCTAACCCTAACTCTAACACTAAACCTAACCCTTACCCTAACCCTTACCCTCACCCTCACCCTAACCCTAACCCTAAACTTAACACCTAACCCTAATCCTTACCCTAACCCTAACCCTAAACATAACCTTAACCCTAAAGCTAACCCTAACCCTTACCCTTACCTTAACCCTAAACCTAACCCTAACCCTAAACCTAACCCTTAACCTTACTCTAACCCTTAATGGTAACCCTAACCCTAACCCTTACGCTAACCCTAACGCTAACCCTAATCCATATCCTAACCCTAACCCTAACCCTTACCCTTTCCCTAACCCTAACCCTAACCCTAACCCTTACCCAAACCCTAACCCTAACACTAAACCCTAACATTAACCCCAACCCTAACACTAACCCTACATCTAAACCTAACCCTAATCCTAACCCTAAACCTAACCCTAACACTTACTGTTTCCCTAACCCTAACCCTAACCCTAACACTTACCCTTACACTAACCCTAACCCTAACCCTAACCCTAACCCTTACCCTAACCCTAACCCTAACACTAAACCCTAACCCTACCCTAAACCTAACCCTAAACCTTACCCAAAACCTAACCCTTACCCTAACCCTAACCCTAACCCTTAGCCTAACCCTAATCCTAACCCTAACATTAACCCTAACCCTAACACTAACCCTAAACCTTACCATTACCCTAACCCTATCCCTAACCCTAACACTAACCCTAGCCTTAACCCAACCCTAACCCTAACCCTTACCCTAACCCTAACCCTAACCCTTACCCTTACCCTAACCCTAACCCAAACCTTAATGCTAACCTAACGCTAACCCTAAACCTAACCCTAACCCTAACAGTTACTTTTACCCTAAGCCTAACCCTAAACTGAAACCTAACCCTAATCCTAAACCTAACCCTAAACCTAACCCTTACCCTAACCCTAACCCTAACCCTATATCTTACCCTTACCCTAAACCTAACACTAAAGCTAACCCTAACTCTAAAACTAATCCTTACCCTCACCCTAACCCTAAACCTAACACTAACCCTAACCTTAACCCTTACCCTTAACCTAACCCTAAACCTAACCCAAACCCTAACCCTAATCCTAACACTTACCCTTACCCTAACCCTTACCCTTACCCTAACCCTAACCGTAACCCTAACCCTTACCATAACCCTAACCCTAAACCTAACCCTTACACTAACCCTAACCGTAACCCTAACCCTAACCTGTACACAAACCCTAAACCTAACCCTAATCCCTATAGCTAACCCTTACCCTAAACCTAACCCTATCCCCTAAACCTAACCCTTACCCTAACCCTAACCCTTACCCTAATGCTAAGCCTAACTCTAACACTAACCCTAACACAAACCCTAACCCTTACCCTAACCCTAACCCTAACCCTTAGCCTAACCCTAACCCTAACCCTAACCTTAACCCTAACCCTAACACTAACCCCAAACCTTACCCTTACCCTAACCCTCTCCCTAACCCTAACACTAACCCTAGCCTTAACCCTAACCCTAATATTAACCCTTACCCTAACACTAACCCTAACCCTAACCCTTCCCCTTACCCTAACCCTAACCCTAAACCTAACGCTAACATTATTCCTAAGCCTTACACTTACTCTAACCCTAACCCTAACCCTAAACCTTACCCTTACCCTAACCCTAACCCTAAACCTAACACTAACCCTAACACTAACCCTAACCCTAACCCTAACCCTTACCCTTACCCTAACCCTAACACTAACCTTTCCCTAACCCTAAAACTTACCCTAACCGTATCCCCAAACCTATGCCTAACCCTATCCCTTGCCCTAACCCTAACCCTAACCCTAAACCTAACCCTTACCCTAACCCTAACCCTAACCCTAAGCCCTAAACCTAACCCATACCCTAACGCTCACCCTAACCCTAACCCTATCCCTAACCCTTACCCTAAACCTAACCCGAATCGTAACCCTTACCCTAACGCTCACCCTAACCCGAACCCCAACCCTAAACCTAACCCTAACCCTTACTCTTACCATAACCTTAACCCCTAACCTAACCTAACCCTAACCTAAACCTAACCGTTACCCTAACCCTAATCCTTGCCCTAACCCTAAACCTAACCCCAACCCTAACCTTAACCCAAACCCTTACACTTACCCTAACCCTAACCCTAAACCTAAACCTAAACCTAACCCTAACCCTAACTCCTACACTTACACTAACACTAACCCTAACCCTAAACCAAACACCTTAGCCTAACGATAACCCTAACCCTAACACTGACTTTTACCCTAAACCTAACCCTAACCCTAACACTTACCTAACCCTAACCCTAACCCCAACCCCTAAACCTAACCCTTACCCTAACCCTAACCTTTACCCTTACCCTAACCCTAACCCTAACCCTAACACTAACCCTAACCTTAACTCTAACCCAAACCCTAACCCTTACCCTTATCCTAACCTTAACCCTAAACCTTACACTTACCCTTACTCTAACCCTAACACTAAACCTAAATCTAACCCTTATCTTAACCTAACCCGAACCCTAACCCTGGCGCTTAGCCTAACCCTAAATCTAACCCTTAGCCTAACCCTAACCCTAACCCTAACCCTTATTCTTACCCTAAACCTAACCCCAAACCAAACCCTAAACGAATACCGTACCCTTACCCTAAACCTAAATCTAACCCTAATCCTGACCCTAAGCCCTAACACTAACCCTAACCCTAACCCTTACCCTTACCCTAACCCTAACCCTAAACCCAACCCTAACCCTAACACTAGTCCGTATACTAAGCCTAACCCTAACCCTAATCCTAACCCTAACCCTAAACCTAACCCTAATTCTAACCCTAACCCTAACCCTTGCCCTTACTTTAACCCTAAACCTAACCCAACCCTAACCCTAACACTAGTCCGTATACTAAGCCTAACCCTAACCCTAACCCTTACCCTAACCCTAACACTAACCCTAACCCCTAACCGTAACCCTAACCCTAACGCTCACCCTAACCCTAATCCTAACCATAACCCTTACCCTAACACTAACCCAAACTCTAACGCTTAGCCTTACCTTAACCCTAACCCTAACTGTAACCCTTACCCTAAACCAAACCTAACACTTACCCTAACCCTAACCCTAACCATAACACCTAACCCTAACCCTAACCCTAACGCTCACCCTAACCCTAACCCTAACCCTAACCCTAACCCTTACCCTACCCCTAACCCTAACCAAAACCCCAACCCTAAACCTAACCCTAACCCTTACTCTTACCCTAACCCTAACCCTTAAACTACCCCTAACCCGAAACCTAACCCTAAACCTTTCCCTTACCCTAACCCTAAAACTAACCCTAACCCTAACCCTAACCTAACCCTAACGCTAAACCTTACACTTACCCTAATCCTAAATCAAAACCTAACCCTAACCCTAACCCTTACCCTAACGCTAAGCCTAACCCTAATCCTTACCCTAAACCTAACCCTAACCCTAACCCTAACCCTAATCCTTACACCCTCCCTAACCCTAACCCTAACTTTACCCCTAAACCTAACACTAACCCTAACCTTAACTCTTACCCTAACCCTTACCCTCACCCTAACCCTAACCCTAAACCTAACACCTAACCCAAACCCTTACCCTAACCCTAACCCTAAACTTAACCTTAACCCTAAAACTAACACCAGCCCTAACCCTACCCTTAACCTTAATCTAACTTTTAATGCTAACCCTAACCCTAATCCTTACCCTAAACCTAACCCTAACCCTAATCCTTACCCTTACACTAACCCTAACCCTAACCCTTACCCTTTCCCTAACCCGAACCCTAACCTTAACCCTAACCCTAACCCTAACCTTAACCCTTACATTTACCTTAACCCTAATCCTACACCTAAACCTAACCCTAATCCTAACCCTAAACCTAACCCTAACCCTAACCCTTACTGTTACCCTAACCCTAACCCTAACCCCAACCCCTAAACCACCCCTTACCCTAACCCTTAACCTAACCCTAACCTTTACCCTTACCCTAACCCTAACCCTAACACTAACACTAACCCTAACCTTAACTCTAACACTAAACCTAACCCTAACCCTTACGCTTATCCTAACCTTAACCCTAAACCTTACACTTACCCTTACCCTAAACCTAACCCTAACCCTAACTCTAACCCTAAATCTAACCCTTATCTTAACCTAACCCTAACCCTAACCCTAGCCCTTACCCTAACCCGAAATCTAACCCTTAGCCTAACCCTAACCCTAAACCTAACCCTAACCCTTACTCTTACCCTTACCCTAACCCCAAACCAAACCCTAAACCTATACCGTACCCTTACCCTAAACCTAAATCTAACCCTAACCCTAAGCCCTAACCCTAACACTAGCCCTAACCCTAACCCTTACCCTTACCCTAACCCTAACCCTAAACCCAACCCTAACCCTAACACTAGTCCGTACCCTAAGCCTAACCCTAATCCTAACCCTAACCCTAACCCTAACCCTAACCCTAATCCTAAACCTAACCCTTACCCTTACATTAACCCTAAACCTAACCCCAACCCTAACCCTAACACTAATCCTTACCCTAAGCCTAACCCTAAACCTAATCCTAAACCTAACCCTAACCCTAAACTTAACCCTAACCCTAATCCTAAACCTTACACTTACCCTAACCCTAAACCTAACCCTTATCCTAAGCCTAACCCTAACCCTAACCTTAACCATTACCGTAACCCCAACCTTAACCCTAACCCTAACCTTAATGCTAACCCTAAACCTAACCCTAACCCTAACCCTTACCCTAACCCTAAACTTTACCCTAACCCTAACCCTAAACCTTACCCCAACCCTTACACTAAACCTAACCTTAACCCTTAGCCTAATCCTAACACTAACCATAAACTTAACCCTACCTCTAACCCTAACCCTAACCCTTACTCTTACCCTAACCCTAACCCTAACCCTAACACTAACCCTAAACTTAACCCTAACCCTAACTCTAACCCTTACCCTAACCCTAACCCTAACCCTAATCCTAACATTAATCCTAAGCCTTACCCTTACCCTAAACCTAACCCTAACCCTAACCCTTACCCTTACCGTAACCCTAACCCTAAACCAAACACTAACCCTAACACTAACCCTAACCCTAACACTAACCCTGACCCTAACCCTAACCCTTACCCTTACCCTAACCCTAACACTAACCCTAAACCTAACCCTGACCCTAATCCTAACAGTTACCCTTACCCTAACCTAACCCTAATCCTAACCCTTACCCTAACCCTAACCCTTACCCTAACCCTATCCCTAAACCTATCCCTAACCCTAACCCTAACCCTTACCCTAACCGTAACCTAACCCTAAACCTTACTCTTACCCTAACCCTAATCCCAAACTTAACCCTAACCCTAAACCGTGCCCTTACCCTAACCCTAAATCTAAACCTAACCCTAAACTTTACCCTAACCCTAACCCTTACCCTAATCCTTAACCCAAATGTATCCCTAACCCTAACCCTAACCCTAACCCATACCTATCCCTAACCCTAAACCTAACCCTAACCCTAACCCAAACCTATCCCTAACCCTAACCCTAACCCTAACCCTAAGCCTAAACCGTACCCTTACCCTAACCCTTAATCTAACCGTAACCCTAACCCTAACCCCTAACCCTAATCTGCCGGGGCCAACCGGCAGCAAACCAGGGTTCGCAGATTGGGGTTCCTGAAATAGGGGACAAGGACTAGGAAGAAAAAGAAGAGAGACAGACCCACTAGGTCCGGGATGTCCGCAGTCCAGGCAAAGACTCACTAGACTGCTGCGTTTATTTTCCACTCCCCCTTCTTCCCTCCTCCTGTACCAGGCAACCTCCAGGTGTTACATTCATATGGTAATTCTCAGGTCATTTACATAGAATAGGGCCAGAAAGCAATAAGACAATATAGCCATCGTCTGATGCAAGTCAAGGTACAGTTTGATTCCACTCTGGCTCCCAACATGTCCCCCATTTTTTATTTTAAAAGAAACACAAATGCAATTTTTACTCTTTTCTATACCCCTAATTTATCCTGTCACATTTTCCAAAAATGACTTTGGTCCCTTGGTCCAACGGGGATTTGATGGGCGGAGATTCAACTTCCGTGACTTCTTCAAGCTGACTCAGGGGCGCCGTCTCCACGCTTGACCAGGGACCTTAAGAAGCCTAGCCTGTTTTATCAAGGGGTTGCAAAGATTAGACACCAGGAACAACAATCTACTCCAAACTAGAAATCATACTTGACATTCAACAACTGCACAAACCATCCTTGGCCACAACAGCGCAGCCTACCTAGCACCCATTTGCAAAGGCTTTTTCTTGATTGTCTGGGGAACTAAATTTCTGCAACCTTAACAATGCTTCAGTTGTCAGATCTAAACAGATTAATAGATACACAAGCCTCAGATCCACAAACTTTTCCTGAATTTGTGGCTGGTGTCAAAAATAAAAAATAAAAATTTTACTCAATTAGGACTTTAAACTACCCACTATCACAGAAGATTGACAAGTTCCTGCCCAGTTATGAAAGGCACAGGCATTAGTAAGGCATGCTTACAAACTATTCTATGACCTCCCGGCTCTGATTAATTTGAATGGCCAAGCACAAGTGACTCTAAGATCTGACACCAACTCTGCCATCCAAGCAGAGGCTTTCCTGTCCCGGTAGTGTCTCTCCACACAGGGATAAACATCCCATTGGCATTTCACTTTGTTGGTTGCTGGATTTGAACTCAGGGTCTGGGCGCTGTCTCTCAGCTCTCCAGCTCAAGGCTAGCGCCTTGCCACTGTGAGTCCCGAGCTTGGTGCTTGAGTGCTTCCCCCCAGCTTTTCAGCTCAGAGCTAGCACTCTGCCACTTCGAGCTCCAAAGCAACTCTGTCCCAGCATCCTGCTGGCAGATTAGACACCACAGTCTCACAGGGACTTTGCTTTGCCCGGGCAGGCTCAAAACTGTGGCTTTCAGATCAATGAGTCTACAAAAGGCCACTTTACTCCAATTAGAAGCAACAAGGTGGTCAATACAGAAATAGTCTCTAAGCATGATCTTACCTGGAACTTGGTGAGGGCCAAACTTACATCTGAATGAGGATCTGCTGTCCTTCTCCATGGGCCTTCTGGAGATTGCTATAAAGTAACTTACAAGAGTAAGCTGAAATAGCAATTAAGCAACCATTTTGATAGTCCTAATTTTCCTTGTTTCTTTTTTTGAAACAAAGCTTTAGGACAACTTTACTTTTAAATTTTGTTCAGAAATGGTTTCTAATTTTCTTTAAAACTTTTACACTTTTTAACTTAAACTCTTAACACTTTGGTCTTTATTTGCATTTGAAAAACCTTTAAGGCTAAAGGAATTCCCTTTGCCTCCAGGCCCTCTAAGGCTCAAGGCACTCCTCTTGCCTTTTAGAAAAAAGGGCTCTTTTGCAGTTTAGATTACTGTCTAGAACTCCAACAACAGTTTAAACTCAAATAACAGTTTTTCCCTAATTCAAGAACTATAGACATCAGTGCACCAAAAGTCTAAGTCTGGACTTAGTTTCCTCTCCTTTTTTTAAAATACACCCAAAAGCATGGAGATAAACCTTTAAACATTCCTTTAAAATACTAATCACATTATCCACATTTTACCATCAGATTTCTAGTGTCAGTTTGCAAGAAAGGACAGGCAAAATTTCTGACGTTAATGAACAATTTTACATTTAAATATCTAATACATGTTTCCAAACTTTAACTTAAAGTAATAAATCCCAAATTCCCTAACACCTCTGTGCTGAACAGGATACAATGTTTACAATGTAAACAGCTGTATGTATTGCAATACCAGATTTTTTAAAATGCAGATTTCAGGATCTTTAGAAAAATACTTTTTACCAGTTTTTCTTTAAAACAATGCAATAATACTTTTAAGACATAGGAAACATTCAAGCATAATAATTTTCTTGAAGTTTAGACTTAGATTTACCCAATTACCTTTGTTTCAAATGAGTTCAACCATTGTTTTATACAGTATGCTGACAATTTAACCTTGAACATGTTCACTCACTCATTCACACACATTCATACTCAAAGATCATAAAGTGCGCAAAATTAATATTGGCTGTTCGTTTTCTGGAAGTTTGTTTCAAGAGAGTTTTGCCAATTTTACTCTTACAGGTGAGAACCAGGTTCAAAACAAAACTTCTTGCAAGGCAACTTAGCTGGAATTTATTTTTCCAGGGCTTGTCACAACTGCAGACATGGGGGAGCGGCCATACTAGGCCCAGAAATGTTCAAATAAATAACAAGGATGTGTGCTTGAGTACGCACAGAAAAACCATAAGGATCCATACTTAGAAATGTTACCAATTTTAAAGACAAAACTGGACAAGGAAAAATATGTAACACGAACAAGACAAACGGAGACTTTTAAATAATCAGACATTGACATATAACAAGAAAATTGGACTCAATCAGATACACTTAACACAAAAAACATGAGCTCAAATGAATGTTTTCACCAAACAGTTATTTTTAGATTTAGACATGTCTTGCTGGTGGGACTCTCAGGTATGCCTTGTTATTGACAAGAAACTCAGAAGGGGAGGGGGGGTCAAGGCGTCCCTTGACCACCCAGGCCTCTGTTTTAGGCCCACAGTGCACCTTTTCAAACAAACAAAAATAAAATAAAATAAAATAAAATAAAACGCAGACATACAAGGGGGTCGGCCGACTTCTACTTACCTCTGGAGGCCTTTGCTTTTCACCTGGGCATCTTTTACAAAAAAGGTTATTAAGAAGAGGGCTGGTAAAGACAAAATAATGTCACATATTAAATTGTGTAGAGTCAATAAATATGTTAAAAGGTCCCTACATAATAGTAAAAGGAGGAGAAACACAGCTCATATGAAAGTGTGGAACAAGTGGATCAGTAGGAGTCCCGATTGACATGCACAAATAACTCAGGTCCTTCCCACATCGCAGGATGCACCACTGGAGGGTTGGGGGTGTTCCTGAACCTTTTCAGCTGCTATTATAAGGCCAAAGAGGCTCAGATCTTGCTTTAGTTGTCCAAAGGCTTGTCGTACGACGATAGGGTCAGAACAAGCCAACAAGATGTCATCCATATAATGAACAATATAAACAGAAGAAAATTTTTCACGAGTGGAAGAAATGGCTCTAGCTACAAAACTTTGACATAAAGTTGGGCTATTTGCCATGCCCTGCGGAAGCACAAGCCAGTGATATCGCTTCATGGGTTCTTTAAAATTAACAGAGGGGACACTGAAGGCAAAGCGCTTACACTCTTGAGGCGCCAGGGGTATAGTATAGAAACAATCCTTCAAATCTATAATAATCTTATAAGTATCCTTTGGGATTGCCATGGGTGAAGGCAAGCCAGGCTGTAGGGCCCCCATCAGTTCCATTGTGGCATTTATTTTTCTCAAATCCTGTAGCAGCCTCCATTTACCTGACTTTTTCTTTATAACAAAAATTGGAGAATTCCATGGAGAGTTAGAAGGGGCCACATGCCCCAAGTCCAGCTGTTCCTGTACCAGCTGCTGTACTGCAATGATCTTTTCTAGTGAAAGAGGCCACTGTTCAACCCATACCGGTTGTTCAGAGAGCCAATTTATGGGATCAGCATGAGGGGGAGGGCAAACGACAGCTCCCGTCAAGGGATACCCTAATCCTTGTCTCGTAGGGTGAGACTGGGGTTGGAGTGGCTCTAGCTCCCCCTGTGCTGCTCGGCCTAGTCCCCTAAAGGGGAGGAGGCCTTGATCAAGTAACTGCTTAGTGAC
>NW_028327596.1:437381-472381 GCF_031878675.1 Megascapheus bottae
CTAAACCTAACCCTAACCCTAACCCTAACCCTTACCCTACCCTAACCCTAATCCTAACCCTAACCCTAACCCTTACCATAACCCTAAACCTAACCCTAACCCTAACCCTAACCTTAACCCTAAACCTAACCCTAACCCTATCCCTAACCCTTACACTTATCCTAAATTTAACCCCAACCCTAACCCTAAACTTTACGCTAACATTAACGCTAACCCTGACCCTTAGCCTTACCCTAACTCTAACCTTAAACCTAACCCTAACCCTATCGTTAAACCTAACCCTTAGCCTTACATTAAGCCTAACCCTAACCTTAACCCCAACCCTAAACCAACCCTAACCCTAACCCTAAGGCTTGCCCTTACCCTAACCGTAACCCTAACCCTAAGGCTAACACTTACCCTTACTCTAACCCTAACCCTAACCCTAACGCTAACTTTTATCCTAAACCTAACCCTAACCCTTACCCTAACCCTAACCTTAACCCTAACCCTAAACTTAATGCTAACCCTAACTCTAACCCTAACCCTTACCCTACCCTAAACTTTACCCTAACCCTAATCGTAATCCTAACCCCAACCCTTACCCTTATCCTAAACTTAACCCTAAACCTTACACTTACCCTTATCCTAACCTTTACTCTTACCCTAACACTAACCCCAATCCCAAACCTTTGCCTAACCCTTACCCTAACCCTAACCCTAACCCCAACCCTAACCCTTACTCTTACCCTAACCCTAACCACAAACCTAATCCTAACCCTAAAACGTACCCTTACCCTAACCCTAACCCTAACCCCCAACCTAACCCTTACTCTTACCATAACCCTAACCCTAACCCTAACCTAAACCTAATCCTAACCCTAACCCTAACCCTAACCTTAAACCTACCCGTTACCCTAACCCTAATCCTAACCCTAACCCTAACGCTTACCCTTACCCTAACCGTAACCCTAACCCTAACCCTAACAGTTACCCTTACTCTAAACCTAAACCTAACCCTAAACCTAACCCCTAACCCTAACCCTAACCCTAACCCTAACTCTTAACCTAAACCTAATCCTAACCCTAACCTTACCCTAGTACTAAACCAAACGCTAACCCTAACCCTAACACTAATCCTTACCCTAACCCTAACTCTAACCCTAATCCTACCCCTAATCCTAACCCTAACCTTAACCCTAACCATAACCCTAACCCTTACCCTTAAACTAATCCTAAACCTAACCCTTATCCTTACCCTAACCCTAACCCTAACCCTAACCCTAACCCTTACCCTAACCCTAACCCTAAACTTAATGCTAACCCTAACCCTAACCCTAACCCTTACCCTAACCCTAAACTTTACCCTAACCCTAACCCTAATCCTAACCACAACCCTTACCCTTATCCTAAATTTAACCCTAAACCTTACACTTACCCTTACCCTAAGCCTAACCCTTACCCTAACCCTAAACCTAACCCCAACCCTAACCCTAAACCTTACCCTAACCCTAACCCCAAACCTTTGCCTAACCCTAACCTTAACCCTAACCCTAACCCTAATCCCTTACCCTAACCCTAACCCTAACCTAACCCTAACCATAACCCTAACCCTAACCCTAAACTTAAATCTACACCTAAACCTAACCCTAATCCTAACCCTAACCCTATCCCTAACCCTACCGCTAAACCTAACCCTAACCCTAACCCTAAACCTAATCCTAACCCCAACCCTTACGCTTATCCTAAACTTAACCCTAAACCTTACACTTACCCTTACCCTAACCCTAAATCTTACCCTAACCCTAACCCTAACCCCAACCCTAACCCTAACCCTTACCCTAACCCAAACCCCAAACCTTGGCCTAACCCTAACCCTAACCCTAACCCTAACCCCTAACCCTAACCCTAACCCTAACCTAACCCTAACCCTAACCCTAACCTTAAACCTACGCCTAACCCTAACCCTAATCCTAACCCTAACCCTAACCCTAACCCTAACCCTTACCCTACCCTAACCCTAACCCTAACCCTAACCCTAACCCTTACCCTAACCCTAACCCTAAACCTAACCCTAACCCTAACCCTAACCTTAACCCTAAACCTAACCCTAACCCTATCCCTAACCCTTACCCTTATCCTAACTTTAACCGCAACCCTAACCCTAAACTTTACGCTAACCATAACGCTAACCCTGATCCTTAGCCTTACCCTAACTCTAACCTTAAACCTAACCCTAACCCTAAACCTAAACCTAACCCTTAGCCTTACATTAAGCCTAACCCTAACCTTAACCCCAACAATAAACCAACCCTAACCCTAACCCTAACGCTTGCCCGTACCCTAACCGGAACCCTAAACCTAAGGCTGACACTTACCCTTACTCTAACCCTAACCCTAACCCTAACGCTAACTTTTATCCTAAACCTAACCCTAACCCTTACCCTAACCCTAACCCTAACCCTAACCCTAACCCTAAACTTAATGCTAACCCTAACCGTAACCCTAACCCTTACCCTAACCCTAAACTTTACCCTAACCCTAACCGTAATCCTAACCCCAACCCTTATCCTTATCCTAAACTTAACCCTAAACCTTACACTTACCCTTATCCTAACCCTAACACTTTACCCTAACCCTAACCCCAAACCTTTGCCTAACCCTAACCCTAACCCTAACCCTTACCCTAACCCTAACCCTAACCCCAACCCTAACCCTTACTCTTACCCTAACTCTAACCACAAACCTAATTCTAACCCTAAAACGTACCCTTACCCTAACCCTAAATCTAAACCTAACCCTGACCCTTACCCCTAACCCTAACCCTAACCTTAACCCTAAACGTAACCTAAACCTAATCCTAACCCTAACCCTAACCCTAACCTTAAACCTACCCGTAACCCTAACCCTAATCCTAACCCTAACCCTAATGCTTACCCTTACACTAACCGTAACCCTAACCCTAAACCTAACACTTACCCTTACTCTAAACCTAACCCTAACCCTAACCCTTACCCCTAACCCTAACACTAACCCTAACCCTAACCCTTAACCTAACCCTAACCTAACCCTAACCCTTGCCCTAACCCTAAACCAAACCCTAACCCTAACCCTAACACTAATCCTTACCCTAACCCTAACCCTAACCCTAATCCTACCCCTAACCCTAACCCTAACCCTAAATTTAAGCCTAACCCTGACACTAACCCTTACCCTTACCCTAACGCTAAACCTAACCCTTATCCTTACCCTAACCCTAACCCTAACCCTAACCCTTACCCTTACTGTAACCCTAACCCTAAACCAAACACTAACCCTAACACTAACCCTAACCCTAACCCTAACACTAACCCTAACCCTAACCCTAATCCTTACCCTTACTCCAACCCTAACAATATTTCTAACCCTAACCCTGACCCTAATCCTAACTGTTACCCTTACCCTAACCAAACCCTAACCCTAACCTTTACCCTCACCCTAACCCTTACCCTAACCCTAAACCCAAACCTATCCCTAAACCTAACGCTAACCCTTACCCTAACCCTAACCCTAACCCTTACTCTTACCCTAACCCTAACCCCAAACTTTACCCTAACCCTAAACCGTGCCCTTACCCTAACCCTAAATCTAAAGCTAACCCTAATCTTTACCCTAACCCTAACCCTTACCCTAACCCTAAACCCAAACCTATCCCTAACCGTAACCCTAACCCTAACCCAAACCTATCCCTAACCCTAAACCTAACCCTAACCCTAAGCCTAAACCGTACCGTTACCCTAACCTAAATCTAACCCTAACCCTTACCCTAACCCTAACCTTAACCCTAAACCTAACACTAACCCTAACCCTAACCCTTATCCTAACCCTAACACTAAACCTAAACCTAACCCAAACACTTACCCTTACCCTAACCCTAAACCTAACCCTAAGCCTACACCTAACACTAATCCCTACCCTAATCCTAACCTTAACCCTTACCATTACTCTAACTCTAACCCTAACCCTAACCTTAATTCTAACCCTAACCCTAACCCTTACCCTTACCCTTATCCTAAGTCTAACCCTAAACCTAAACCTAACCCTAAACCTAACCCAAATCCTAATCCTAACCCTAACTGTAAACTTAACCCTAACCCTAACCCTAACCCTTACCCTTACCCTAACCCTAATCCTAACCCTTATCCTTACCCTAAACCTAACCCTAATCCTAACCCTAACCCTTACCCTAATCGTAACCCTAACCCTAACCCTAACCTTAATGCTAACCATAAACCTAACCCTAACCATACCGTTACCCTAATCTTAACATTTACCCTAACCCTAAACCTAACCCTAACCCTTACCCTTACCCTAACCCTAACTCTACCTCTAACCCTAAACCTACACCTAACCCTAACCCTAACCCTAACACTAACCCTAACCCTAACTCTAACCCTAATTCTAACGGTTACCCTTACCCTAACCCTAACCCTAACATTTACCCTAACCCTAACCCTTACCCTAACCCTAACCCCAAACCTTTGCCTAACCCTAACCCTAACCCTAACCCTAACCCTTACCCTAACCCTAACCCTAACCCCAACCCTAACCCTTACTCTTACCCTAACCCTAACCACAAACCTAAACCTAACCCTAAACCGTACCCTTAACCTAACCCTAAATCTAACCCTAACCCTAACCCTAACCCCTAACCTTAACCCTAACCCTAACCCTAACCCTAACCCTAAACCTAACCCTAACCCTAACCCTTACCCTTACCCTAACCCTAAACCTAACCCTAACCCTAACATTAATCCTTACCCTAACCCTAACCCTAACCCTAATCCTACCCCTAACCCTAACCCTAACCCTAACCTTAACACTAACCCTAAACCTAACCCTTACCCTTACCCTAACCCTAAACCTAACCCTTATCCTTACCCTAACCCTAACCCTATCCCTAACCCTTACCCTAACCCTAACCCTAACCCTAAACTTAATGCTAACCCTAACCCTAACCCTAACCCTTACCCTAACCCTAAACTTTACCCTAACCCTGACCGTAATCCTAACCCCAAACCTTACCCGTATCCTAAACTTAACCCTAAACCTTACACTTACCCTTATCCTAACCCTAACCCTTACCCTAACCCTAACCCCAAACCTTTGCCTAACCCTAACCCTAACCCTAACCCTTACCGTAACCCTAACCCTAACCCCAACCCTAACCCTTACTCTTACCCTAACCCTAACCACAAACCTAACCCTAAACCTAAAACGTACCCTTACCCTAACCCTAAATCTAAACCTAACCCTAACCCTTACCCCTAACCCTAACCCTAACCCTAACCTAAACCTAACCCTAACCCTAACCCTAACCTTAAACCTACCCGTAACCCTAACCCTAATCCTAACCCTAACCCTAACGCTTACCCTTACCCTAACTGTAACCCTAACCCTAACCCTAACACTTACCCTGACTCTAAACCTAACCCTAACCCTAACCGTAACCCCTAACCCTAACCCTAACCCTAACCCTAACACTTAACATAACCCTAACCCTAACCCTAACCCTTACCCTAACCCTAAACCAAACCCTAACCCTAACCCTAACACTAATCCTTACCCTAACCCTAACCCTAACCCTAATCCTACCCCTAACCCTAACCCTAACACTAACCTTAACCCTAATCCTAAGCCTAACCCTTACCCTTACCCTAACCCTAACCCTAACCCTTATCCTTACCCTAACCCTAACCCTAACCCTAACCCTAACCCTAAACTTAATGCTAACCCTAACCCTAATCCTAACCCCAACCCTTACGCTTATCCGAAACTTAACCCTAAACCTTACACTTACCCTTACCCTAACCCTAACCCTTAACCTAACCCTAACATCAAACCTTTGCCTAAACCTAACCTTAACCCTATCCCTTACCCTAACCCCAAGCCTAACCCTAACCCTTACCCTAACCCTAACCCCAAACCTTTGCCTATCCCTAACCCTAACCCTAACCCCTAACCGTAACCCTAACCCTAACCTAACCCTAACCCTAACCCTAATCCTAACCCTAACCCTAACCCTAACCCTACCGCTAAACCTAACCCTAACCCTAAACCTAATCCTATCCCTAACCCTTACCCTAACACTAAACCTAACCCTAACCCTAACCTTAATGCTAACCCTAAACCTAACCCTAACAATAACTGTTACCCTAATCCTAACATTTACCCTAACCCTAAACCTAACCCTAACCCTTACCCTTACCCTAACCCTAACTCTACCTCTAATCCTAACCCTAAACCTAACCCTAACCCTAACCCTAACACTAACCCTAACCCTAACTCTAACCCTAATTCTAATGGTTACCCTTAACCTAACCCTAACCTTAACCCTAACATTTACCTTAACCCTAACCCTTACCCTAACCCTAACCTCAAAACTTTGCCTAACCCTAACCCTAACCCTAACCCTTACTCTAACCCTAACCCTAACCCTAACCCTAGCCCTTACCCTAACCCTAAATCTAACCCTTAGCCTAACCCTAACCCTAACCCTAACCCTAACCCTTACTCTTACCCTAACTCCAACCCCAAACCAAACCCTAAACCTAAACCGTACCCTTACCCTAACCCTAAATCTAACCCTAAATTTAACACTAACACTAACCCTAACCCCTAACCCTAACCCTAACCCTTACCCTTACCCTAACCCTAACCCCAACCCTAACCCTAACACTAGTCCTTACCCTAAGCCTAACCCTAACCCTAATCCTAACCCTAACCCTAACCCTAATCCTAACCCTAACCCTTACCCTTACATTAAACCTAAACCTAACCCCAACCCTAACCCTAACACTAATCCTTAACCTAAGCCTATCCCTAACCCTAATCCTAAACCTAACCCTAAACTTAACCCTAACCCTAATCCTAACCCTTACCCTTACCCTAACCCTAAACCTAATCCTTATACTAACTCTAACCCTAACCCAAACCCTAACCATTACCCTAACCCCAACCCTAACACTAACCCTAACCTTAACGCTAACCCTAATCCTAACCCTAACCCTAACCCTTACCCTAACCCTAAACTTTACCCTAACCCTAACCCTAACCCCAACCCTTACCCTTACCCTGACCCTAACCCTACCTCTAACCCTAACCCTAACCCTAACCCTAACCCTTACCCTAACCCTACCCTAAACCTAACCCTAACCCTAACCCTAACCCTTACCCTAACCCTAACCCTAACACTAACTCTAAACCTAACCCTAACCCTATCCCTAACTCTTACCCTTACCCTAACCTTAACCCTAACCCTAACCCTAAACTTTACGCTAACCCTAACGCTTAACTTAACCCTAACACTAACCCTTAGCCTAACCCTAACCTTAAACCTAACCTTAACCCTCACCGTAAACCTAATCCTTCCCCTTTCCCTAACCCTAACCCTAAACCTAACACTAACCCTAACCTTAACCCTAACCCTAACCCTACCCCTAAACCTTACGCTTACCCTAACCTTAACCCTAAACCTAACCCTTACCCAAACCCTAACCCTAACCCTAACCCCTAACCCTAACCCTAACCCTAACTCTAACGCTTAGTCTTAACCTAACCCTAACCCTAACCCTAGGTCTTACCCTAACCCTAACTCTAAACCTTAGCCTTACCCTAACCCTAACCCTAACTCTTACCCTAAACCTAACACTAACCCTAACCCCTAGCCCTAACCCTAACCCTAACCCTCACCCTAACCCTAAACCTAACAATAACCCTTACCCTAACACTAACCCTAACTGTAAACCCTAGCATTACCCTAACCCTAACCCAAAACCTAACTCTTACCCTAACCCTAACCCTAACCCTTACCCTAACCCTAACCCTAACACTAACCCCTAAACCTAACCCATACCCTAACGCTCACCCTAACACTAACCCTATCCGTAACCCTTACCCTAACCCTAACCCGAACCGTAAGACTTACCCTTACCCCCACCCTAACCCTAACCCCAACCCTAAACCTAAAACTAACCCTTACTCTTACCCTAACCTTAACCCCTAACCTAAACCTAAGCCTAACCCTAACCCTAACCGTTACCCTAACCCTAAGCCTTACGCTAACCCTAAACCTAAACCTAACCCGAAACTTATCCCAAAACCTTACCCTTACCCTAACCCTAACCCTAACCCTAACCCTAAAACTAAACCTAACCCTAAGCCCTACCTTTACCTAACCCTAACCCTAACCCTAAACCAAACACCTTAGCCTAACCGTAACCCTAACCCTAACACTAACTTTTACCCTAAACCTAACCCTAACCCTAACACTTACCCTAACCCTAACCCTAACCCAACCCCTAAACCTAACCCTTACCCTAACCCTAAACCTAACCCTAACCCTTACCCTTACCCTAACACTAACCCTAACCCTAACACTAACCCTAACCTTAACTCTAACACTAACCCTAAACCTAACCCTTACCCTTATCCTAACCTTAACCCTAAACCTTACACTTACCCTAACCGTAACACTAACCCTAACCCCAAACCTATCCCTTACCCTTACTCTAACCCTAACCCTTACTTTTTCCCCAACCCTAACCCTAACCCTAACCCTAACCTTAAACCTAACCCTAAATCTAACCCTAACCCTAACCCTTACGTTTACCCTAAGCCTAACCCTAAATCTAGGCCTAACCCTAATCCTAACCCTAACCCTAACCCTAAACCTAAACTTAACCCTAACCCTAACCCTAACCCTTACCCTTACCGTAACCCTAACACTAAACCTAACCCTTGTCGGGAGCAAGAGTGGAATCAAACTGTACTTTGATTTGCATCAGATAATTGCTTGATTGTCTTATTGCTTTTTGGCCTTCTCCTGTTCAATTGATCTGAGATTTACCATATGAATGTAACCCCCAACACTTCCCTGATTAACCATCTGGATGTAACACCTGGCAGTGCCCTGGTCTCGAGAAGGGATAAAAACTTTGAGTTAAGAATAAACGAGGCGGCAGTTTTTGCTTGGGCTGCAGACCTCCTGGACCCGATGTGTTTGTCTCTCTTCTAATTTTTCCAGTCCCTGCCCCTTATTTCAGGAACCCCAATTTGCTGCCGGGAGGCCCCGGCATCTGGCGCCCGAACAGGGACCTGAAAATCTGGGACGAAGGTGAAGGAACCCTCCCTGTGGTGAGTAACACATCGTAGGACTATTAAGAGAGTATAGTCAGGAGTAAAAATTATGGGTCATGCTAATAGCCATGGGTTATTTCTACCGATCTTAACAGGCCTATTTGAAGCCCACGGAACGTGGGTGGAAAAAGGGGTGCTTCAGAGCTTCCTACAGTTTCTCGAGGAGGCATACCCGAGGTCTATAGAGGAGGAATTCCAAAAAGCCTGGCAGCGGATAGGAAAAAGAATTCTAGATTATTATGATGTATATGGCCCCGAAAAGACCCCAGTAGAGGCTGCTACTGTATGGAATTTAGTAAGTGAATACATAGATCCTCTACATGAAGATGCTGAACTTAATCTTGAATTAAGGGAACTTTATGAGTTAAAGGACCCTTCTGAAGAACCTGGGGCTGAGCCATATGCCGCAGCCCAAGAGAGTCCAAGTGAGATCTTGAAAAGGGAACAACAACCAGTAGATATTGAGTATCAGAATTCAGGACTGAATACCAAGGAGGAAAGTTATGATGAGTCATTGGAGGGCCGGGTGGCTACGATAGAGAAGAAGTTAGAAGAAATGCTACATCTTCTATCGAAAATGGGGACAGAGCAGAGAGCCCCCCCAGAAGTAGGAAAGAAATATGACCCTCAGGCCACTATGGTGTCTGATTCTAAACCTTACCCCTCACACCCACCGCCTCCAGCTGCAGCCTTACGGCCTCAATCCCTTTCTCAACCTTTAGGCAAGCCTAAAGGCCCTAGCAACAAGTCCCTTTTAACAGGCACTACAACCAGGCACAGTGCATCGCAATTAAACCTGGCTCAGGCTGCTAGAGAGAGGGAAGGTATTTCAGGGCCTCGATGCTTCCCTAGTTTAGTTGATCATGATGAACAAGTATACCATCAACCTGTTCCTGTTAAACTATTACAGGATTTAAAAAATGCCTGCTCCCAATATGGGCCAACTGCCCCTTTTACTCAAGTAATATTGGAGGCTGCGTGTGCTGGTATTGCATACCCAAATGACTGGAAGCGGCTTGCCAGAGCATGCCTTAGTGCAGGAGAGTACTTATTATGGGAGACAGAGTTCACTGCACAGTGTCGGGCTAAAATTGAAACAAATAAGTCTAAGAACCTGCCTTACACTGTTGATCAGTTGTTAGGAGAGGGAACCTATAAAAACACCAAAGATCAATTGGGTTATGCAAAGGAGGCCTATTTACAAATAAATGCTGCGGCGAGAGAGGCTTGGAAAAAGTTACACAATTCCAATCGTACAAAAAATCTAGTAGAATTTAAACAGGGACCGAATGAACCTTATCTAGAATTTTTGTCTCGATTAATGGAGACTGCAGACCGCCTAGTACAAGATGAGAATGCAAGGGAGAGTATAGTTAGACACATAGCCTATGAAAATGCCAACGCCGCCTGTCAGGCGGCTATCAGACCCCATAGGAATAAGGGAGGAATCACGGACTTTATTTCACTGTGTGCTGATATTGGACCCTCCCATGTACAAGGCCTTACTTTAGCCGCCGCTCCTCAAGGAAAGACTGTTACTGAGTCTCTAAAATATAGAGATCAGCGGCATTCTCGGGCTGCTAGACCCCGAGGGCGTTGCTTTTCTTGTGGACAAATAGGACATTGGATGACGCAATGCCCACGCCAGGCCAGGCAAAAGAGAGAAAAATCACCTGGCACATGTCCACGCTGTGGTAAAGGGAAGCACTGGGCTAAAGATTGCAGGTCAAGAACAGATCGCAATGGCCGCCCGCTTTCGGGAAACTGGAGGAGGGGCCAGCCCCTGGCCCCGCAAAACCATGGGGCAGTCCCTCCCCCTTCTCGGCCACAAGTGCATCTTCTAACAACCCCCCAAGATCAGTCTCCAGCCTCCTCCGTGCCACCCCAGGCAGTGCAGGATTGGACCTCTGTTCCTCCACCTGCTCAGTATTGACCCCAGAGATGGGGACACAAGCTCTCCCCACGGGGGTCTTCGGCCCCCTTCCCCCGGGAGTGGCTGGATTGCTGTTAGGGCGAAGTAGCTCAGCCCTTAAAGGGATACAGATTACACCTGGCAAAATTGACCAGGATTTTACTGGAGAAATCAAAGTTATGGCCTCTGCCCCGAAACACGTGGTATCGATCCCAGCCGGTCAAAAATTGGCACAACTAATACTCGTCCCTTTACCTCCCGGGGAGACTACTAATTCCCCATGTGGACAGAGAGGATTTAGATCTTCTGATATGTATTGGGTACAAGGCATAAAACAAGAGAGGCCTGAGATGACTATATTTATACAAGAAAAGCCCTTTAAGGGAATATTAGACACTGGAGCAGATGTGTCTGTGATATCTAAAAAACATTGGCCAGCCCAATGGCCCCTGACAACCTCTATGACTTCCCTACAGGGGGTTGGGCAAGCAACTGACCCACAGCAGAGCAGTGCGATCCTTGTTTGGAGAGATGAGGAAGGGCACTCTGGTCATTTTCAGCCATTTGTCCTGGATCATCTGCCAATTAATTTATGGGGTCGTGATATCATGGAAAAAATGGGAGCTGTCGTTTGTCCTGCCCCTCATGCTGATCCCATAAATTGGCTCTCTGAAGAACCGGTATGGGTCGAACAGTGGCCTCTTTCACTAGAAAAGATCATTGCAGTACAGCAGCTAGTACAGGAACAGCTGGACTTGGGGCATGTGGCCCCTTCTAACTCTCCATGGAATTCTCCAATTTTTGTTATAAAGAAAAAGTCAGGTAAATGGAGGCTGTTACAGGATTTGAGAAAAATAAATGCCACAATGGAACTGATGGGGGCCCTACAGCCTGGCTTGCCTTCACCCATGGCAATCCCAAAGGATACTTATAAGATTATTATAGATTTGAAGGATTGTTTCTATACTATACCCCTGGCGCCTCAAGACTGTAAGCGCTTTGCCTTCAGCGTCCCCTCTGTTAATTTTAAAGAACCCATGAAGCGATATCATTGGCTTGTGCTTCCACAGGGCATGGCAAATAGCCCAACTTTATGTCAAAGTTTTGTAGCTAGAGCCATTTCTTCCACTCGTGAAAAATTTTCTTCTGTTTATATTGTTCATTATATGGATGACATCTTGTTGGCTTGTTCTGACCCTATCGTCGTATGACAAGCCTTTGGACAACTAAAGCAAGATCTGAGCCTCTTTGGCCTTATAATAGCAGCTGCAAAGGTTCAGGAACATCCCCCTTTTAAGTATTTAGGCCATATATTAGGCCCACACTATTTTAAAAGCCAAAAAATACAATTAAAAACTTCACACTTAAGAACTCTTCATGATTTTCAGCAATTTTTAGGAGATATAAATTGGCTTCGGCCTTATTTAAAGCTGTCCACTGGAGAGTTAAAACCCCTCTTTGATCTCTTAAAGGGAGATACCAACCCTACATCCTTGCGCGAATTAAATCCTGACGCCAGGAGGGCCATCCAAATTGTAGAAAAGGCAATTTCCCAGCAACAAATGACCTATTGTGACTATTCTAAACCCTGGGGAGTTTACATTTTAGCTACTTCTCACTCCCCAACTGCTGTATTGTGGCAGGATGGCCCACTTTTATGGCTTTATCTACCATCAACACCCGGCAAAGTGCTGACCCCCTACTACGAATTGGTAGCTAATCTGATACACATGTGCCGAGTGGATTCCCGTAAATATTTAGGTCAGGAACCTCATTTTATCTGTGTCCCATATAATTTACAACAACAAGATTGGCTATTCGCCCATTGCGATCCTTGGGCCATTGCTTGGGCCAATTATACGGGAAAAATTTTGCATCACTACCCGTCTAACAAACTTCTCCAATTTGCTGCGTGTCATACGTTTCTATTTCCTTCCATAGTACAGGCCTCGCCTTTATCTTCTGCTGCTTTGGTATTTACAGATGGATCCTCAAATGGAACGGCTGCTTTGACCATTAATGGGAAAACTCAATCTTGGGTTCCAGGTTTTTCCTCCGCCCAAGAGGTGGAATTAGAGGCTGTTTTACAAGCACTCGTCCTGTTACAAGACGAGCCCTTTAACTTATACTCAGACAGTCAATATGTAATTCGTGCTCTTCAAGTCATAGAAACTGTTCCCTTTATTGGAACTACTAACTCCAATATTCAGACCCAATTTCGCCAAATACAAACTTTGCTTTGTTCTCGCAACCACCCCTGTTTTTTTGGCTTTGTTCGAGCTCACACTAATCTTCCTGGCCCTTTAAGTGAGGGCAATGCAGTTACTGACTCCGCCACCAGAGTTTACTTAACTCAGGTTGAACTTGCTAAGCAGTCACATGCCATCCACCATCAAAACAGTCGAGCCTTGCGCCGACAGTTCAAATTATCTAGAGAAGCAGCGAGGCAAATAGTTAAGACTTGCTCCAACTGTGTCCCTTTTTCACCAGCCCCCCATTTAGGCATAAATCCACGAGGACTGCTTTCTAATCACATTTGGCAGATGGATGTCACACATGTTCCATCATTTGGCCGATTAAAATATGTTCATGTTACTGTAGATACTTATTCTAATTTTATCTTGGCCACCCCCCTTGCTGGGGAAGCCACTAAACATTGTATTTCTCACTGCATTCGATGCTTTGCTGTGATGGGGATTCCCTCGCAAATAAAAACAGATAATGGCCCTGGCTATGCAAGCCGAGCATTTCAATCCTTCTGCCATTCCTATAATATCACTCATATTACAGGCATTCCTTACAATCCTCAAGGTCAAGGCATCGTGGAGAGAGCTAATGGATTATTAAAACATCAAATTGCTAAAATACAGAAAGGAGAGTCATATCCCGCTACCCCTGTGAATATACTTAATCATGCTTTATTTGTTTTAAATTTTTTGAATTTGGATTCAAATAATTTATCTGCTGCTCAGCGATTCTGGGAAAAAAGAGAGCAGCGTGCTTTTGCCTTAGTGAAGTGGAAAGATCCCCTAACTGGTACTTGGCATGGACCCGATCCTGTTCTAACCTGGGGTCGAGGGCATGTATGTGTTTTTTCACAAGGAGAAAATGACGCCCGCTGGCTGCCTGAACGCTGCGTTCGGATCGTGGAGAGTGACAGTGGCCATCCAAGCAGCGACTCACTGGGCCTACACCCCCAACCCTCCAGTGGTGCATCCTGCGACGTGGGAAGGACCTGAGTTATTTGTGCATGTCAATCGGGACTCCTACTGATCCACTTGTTCCACACATTCATATGAGCTGTGTTTCTCCTCCTTTTACTATTATGTAGGGACCTTTTAACATATTCATTGACTCTACACAATTTAATATGTGATATTATTTTGTCTTTACCATCCCTCTTCTTAATAACCTTTTTTGTAAAAGATGCCCAGGTGAAAAGCAAAGGCCTCCAGAGGTAAGTAGAACTCGGCCGACCCCCTGTATGTCTGTGTTTTGTTTTATTTTTTTTATTTTATTTTATTTTATTTATTTATTTAAAAAAAAAAAGGGATGCACTGTGGGCCTAAAATAGAGGCCTGGCTGGTCAAGGGACGCCTTGACCCCCCTTCCCCTTCTGAGTTTCTTGTCAATATCAAGGCATACCTGAGAGTCCCACCAGCAAGACATGTCTAAATCTAAAAATAGCTGTTAAGTGTATCTGATTGAGTCCAATTTTCTTGTTATATGTCAATGTCTGATTATTTAAAAGTCTCCGTTTCTCTGTCGTTCGTGTTACATATTTTTCCTTGTCCAGTTTTGTCTTTAAAAATTGGTACCATTTCTAAGTATGGATCCTTATGGTTTTTCTGTGCGTACTCAAGCACACATCCTTGTTCTTTATTTGAACATTTCTGGGCCTAGCATGGCCGCTCCCCCATGTCTGCAGTTGTAACAAGCCCTGGAAAAATAAATTCCAGCTAAGTTGCCTTGCAAAAAGTTTTGTTTCGAACCTGGTTCTCACCTGTAAGAGTAAAATTGGCAAAACTCTCTTGACACAAACTTCCGGAAATTGAACGGCCGATATTAATTTTGCGCGCTTTATGATCTTTGAGTATGAATGTGTGTGAATGAGTGAGTGAACATGTTCAAGGTTAAATTGTCAGCATGCTGTATAAAACAATGGATAAATTTATACTTAAACACAAAGACAATTGGGTAAATCTAAGCTTAAAACTTCAAGAAAAATATTAGGTTTGAATGTTTTACAATGTCTCATAGAATTATTGTGTTGTCTTAAAGAAAAACTGGTAAATATTTTTCTAGATCCTGAAATCTGCATTTTATTGCAGGGCATACAGCTGTTTACATTGTAAACATTGTATCCTGTTCAGCACAGAGAGGTTAGGTAATTTGGGATTCATTACTTTAAGTTAAAGTTTGGAAACATGTATTAGAGATTTAAATGTAAAATTGTTCATTAACGTCAGAAACTTTGCCTGTCCTTTCTTGCAAACTGACACTAGAAATCTGATGGTAAAATGTGGACAATGTGATTAGTATTTTAAAGGAATGTTTAAAAAAAGGGAAGGAAACTAAGTCCAGACTTAGACTTTTGGTGCACTGATGTCTATAGTTCTTGCATTAGGGAAAAACTGTTATTTGAGTTTAAACTGTTGTTGGAGTTTTAAACAGTAATCTAAACTGCATAAGAGCCCCTTTTTTCTAAAAGGCAAGAGGAGTGCCTTGGGCCCTAGGGGGCCTGAGGGCAGGAGTTCTTTGTGCCCTTAAAGGTTTTTCAATTGCAAATAAAGGCTAAGGTGTTAATTGTTTAAGCCAGTATCAGTAAAAGTTATTAAGAACATTGGAAATGGGTTTCTAAACAATATTTGAAAGTGAAGTTGTCTTAAATGTTTAAAAAAAAGAGAGAAAAGGAAAATCAGGACTACCAAAGTAATTGCTTAATTACTATTTCAGCTTGCTCTTGTAACTTCCAGCTAGCCCATTGGAGAAGAACAGCAATCCTTATTCAGATGTAACTTTGGCCTTTTCCAGGTTCTAGGTAAGCTCATGCTTAGAGACTATTTCTGTGTCGACCACCTTGTTGCTCTAATTGGAGAGAAACGTGGCCTTTTGTAGGACTCACTGATCTGAAAACTGCAGTTTTGAGCCAATCCAGGGCAAAGCAAAGTCCCTGTGAGATAATCTGGCAGCAGAGTTGCTTTGGAGCTCGAAGCCGCAGAGTGCAAGCCTTGAGCTGCAGAGCTGAGGTGCGGCACTCAGGCCCTGAGTTTGGGACTCAAAAGTGGCAGGGTGCTAGCCTTGAGCTGGAGAGCTGAGGGACAGTGCCCAGGCCCTGAGTTCAAGTCCAGCAACTAAGCAAGTGAATTGCCAATGGGACATTTATCCCTGTGTGGAGAAACTCTACTGGGACACGATGCAGAAAGCCTCTGCTTGGATGGCAGAGATGGTTTCAGATCTTAGTCACTTGTGGTTGGCCGATCAAATTAATCAGAGCCGGGAGGTCATAGAATAGTTTGTAAGCATGCCTTACTAATGCCCGTGCCTTTCATAACTGGGCAGGAACTTGTCAATCTTCTGTGATAATGGATAGTTTAAAGCCCTAATTGAGCGAAATTTTTATTTATTTATTTATTTGTTTATTTATTTTTGACACCAGCCACAAATTCGGGAAAAGTTTGTGGATCTGAGACTTGTGTCTCTATTAATCTGTTTAGATCTGACAACTGAAGCATTGTTAAGGTTGCAGAAATTTAGTTCCCCAGACAATCAAGAAAAGGCCTTTGCAAATGGGTGCTATGTAACTACACTATTGTAGCCAAAAATGGTTCGTGCAGTTGTTAAATGCTAAATATGATCTCCAGTTTGGAGCAAATTATCATTCCTGATATCTAATCCTTGCAATCCCTAATAAAACAGGCTAGACTTCTTAAGGTCCCTGGACAAGCACAGAGACAACGCCCCTGAGTCAGCTTGAAGAAGTCACAGAAGCTGAATCTTCGCCCATCTATCCCCTTTAGATGAAGGGACCAGTCATTTTTGGAAAGTGAGACAGGATAATGAGATAATTAGAGATAGTGGAAAGAATAGAAATTGCACTTGTGTTTCTTTTAAAATAAAGATGGGGGATATGTCGGGAGCAAGAGTGGAATCAAACTGTACTTTGATTTGCATCAGATAATTGCTTGATTGTCTTATTGCTTTTTGGCCTTCTCCTGTTCAATTGATCTGAGATTTACCATATGAATGTAACCCCCAACAGTTCCCTGATTAACCATCTGGATGTAACACCTGGCAGTGCCCTGGTCTCGAGAAGGGATAAAAACTGTGAGTTAAGAATAAACGAGGCGGCAGTTTTTGCTTGGGCTGCAGACCTCCTGGACCCGATGTGTTTGTCTCTCTTCTAATTTTTCCAGTCCCTGCCCCTTATTTCAGGAACCCCAATTTGCTGCCGGGAGGCCCCGGCAAACCCTAACTCTAAAACTAATCCTTAACCTCACCCTAACCTTAAAACTAACCCTAACCCTAACCCTAACCTTAACCCTTAACCTTATCCTAACCCTAAACCTAACCCAAACCCTAACCCTAATCCTAACACTTACCCTTACACTAACCCTAACCCTAACACTTACCCTTACCCTAACCCTAACCCTAAACTTAACCCCAACCCTAAACCTAAACCTAACCCTAACGCTAACCCTTACCTTTACCGTAACCCTAACGCTAACCCTAACCCTAACCCTAACACTTACCCTTGCCCTAATCCTAACCCTAACCCTAACCCTTACCCTAACCCTAACCCTAACACTAACACTTACACTAACCCTAAACCTAACTCTAACCCGTATGCCTAAACCTTACCCTAACCCTAACCCTAACCCTTACCCTTACCCTAACCCTAACCCTAATTCTAACCCTAGCACTAACCCAAACCCTAACCCTAACCCTAACCCTTAGCCTAACACTAACACTAATCATAACCTTAACCCTAACCCTAACCCTAACCCTTACCCTTACCCTAACCCTAACCCTAACCCTAACACTTACCCTATCCCTAACCCTAACCCTAACACTTACCCTTACCCTAACCCTAACCCTAACCTTAACCCCAACCCTAAACCTAACCCTAATCCTAACCCTAACCCTTACCTTAACCCTAACCCTAACCCTACCCCTAACACTTACCCTATCCCTAACTCTAACCCTAACCCTAACCCTAAACCTTAAACTAACCCTAACCCTAACCCTAAAACTTACACTAACCATAACCCTAAGCCTAACCCCTAACCCTAACCCTAAACCTAACTCTAACCCTAACCCTAACCCTAAACCTAACCCCTACCGTAACCCTAACCCTTACCCTAACCCTAACCCTAACCCAAACCCTAACCCTAAACTTAAACCTAAACCTACCACTAACCCTAACCCTACCCTTACATTAAACCTAACCCTGAACCTAAACCTACCCTAACCGTAACCCTTACCCTTACCCTAAGCCTAAACCTAAACCTAACAATAAACCTAACCCTAACTCTTACCCTAACCCTAAACCTAACCCTAACCCTAACCTTTACCCTTACCCTAACCCTAACCCTAAACCTAAACCTTATTCTTACCCTAACCCTAACCCTAACATTAATTCTAACCCTAACCCTAACCCTAACCCTAACCCTAACCTTAATCCTTACCCTAACTCTAACTCTAAACCTAACCCTTACCCTAACCCTAACCGTGAGCCAAAACCTAACCATAACCCTAACCCTAAACTTAACCCTAACCCTCACCCGAAACCTAACCCTTACCCTAAACCTAACCTTAACCCTAACCCTAACCATAACCCTAACCCTTACCCTAACCCTAACCCTAACCCTAACTATAACACTAACCCTTATCCTAACACTAACCCTAACCCTAAACCTAACACTTAACCTTACCCTAACCCAAACCCTAACCCTTACCCTAACCCTAACCCTAAGCCTAACCCTAACCGCTAACCATAACCCTAACCCTAACCCTAACCCTAACCCTAACCCTATCCTAACCCTAACCCTAACCCTAACACTTATCCTTATCCTAACCCTAACCCTAACCCTTACCCTAACCCTATCCCTAAGCCTAACTCTAACCGCTAATCATAACCCTAACCCTAACCCTAACCCTTACCCTCACCATAACCCTAACACTAACCGCTAACCCTAACCCTTACCCTGACCCTAAACCTAACAGTAACCCTAACCCTAACACTTACTCTTACCCTAATCCTAACCCTAACCTTTATGCTACCCCTCACCCTAACCCTAGCCCTAACCCTTACCCTAACACTAACCCTAATCCTAATCCTAAGCCTAACCCTAATCATTACCCTAACCCTAACCCTAACCCTAATCTTAAACCTAACCCTAACCCTAACCCTTACCCCAACCCTAACCCTAACACTAACCCTAACCCTAATCCTAACCCTAACCCAAACCCTTACCTTAACCCTAACCCTGAACCTAAACCTAACCCTAACCCATACCCTTACCCTAACCCTAACCCTAAACCTAACCCTAAACCTAACCCTAACCCATACCCTTACCCTAACCCTAACCCTAACCCTAAACCTAACCCTAACCCTAACCCTAACCATTACCCTAACCCTAACCCTAACCCTAACCCTAAACCTAAACCTAACCCTAACCCTAACTTTTACCCTAACCCTAACCCTAACACTAACCCTTACCCTAACCCTAACCCTAAGCCTTACCCTAACCCTACCCTAACCCTAACCCCTAACCCTAACCATTACCCTAACACTAACCCTAACCCTAACCCTTACCCTTACCCTAACCCTAACCCTACCTCTAAACTTAACCCTAACTCTAAACCTAAACCTCACACTAAACCTAACACTAACCCTTAGCCTAACCCTAACCCTAAGCCTAACCTTCACCCTACCACTAATCCTAACCCTAACCCTTACCCTTATCCTAACCCTACCCCTAACCCTAACACTAACGCTAACCTTAACCCTAACCCTAACCCTAACCCTTACCCTTATCCTAAACTTAACCCTAAACCTAACCCTTTCTCTTACCCTAACCCTAACGCTACCCCAACCCCTAACCCTAAAACTAAACCTAACCCTAACTCTAACCCTTAGCCTTATCCTAACCCTAACTCTAATCCTAACCCTTACCCTAACCCTAACACTAACCCTAACCCCTAACCGTAACCCTAACCCTAATGCTCACCCTAACCCTAACCCTTACCCTAACCCTAACCCAAACTCTAACGCTTAGCCTTAGCTTAACCCTAACCCTAACCGTAACCCTTACCCTAAACCTAACCCTAACCCTTACCCTAACCCTAACCCTAACACCTAAACCTAACCCTAACCCTAACGCTCACAGTAACCCTAAACCTAACCCTAACCCTTACCCTAACCCTAACCCTAACCCTAACCCTTGCCCTAGCCCTAACCCTAACCCTAAACCCAACCCTAAACCTAACCCTGACCCTTACCCTTGCCCTAACCCTAACCCTTAACCTACCCCTAACCCGAACCCTAACCCTAAACCTTCCCCTTACCCTAACTGTAAAACTAACCCTGACTCTAACCCTAAACCCTAACCCTAATCCTAAACCTTACTCTTACCCTAACCCTAACCGCAAACCTAACCCTAACCCTAACCCTGAACCTTACCCATACCCTAAACCTAACCCTAACGCTAACCCTTACACTTATCCTAACCCTAACCCTAATCCTTACCCCCTCCCTAACCCTAACCCTAACCCTAACGCTAACATTTACCCTAAACCTAACCCTAACCCTGACCCTTACCCTTACCCTAACCCTAACGTTAAACCTAACCCTAACACTAACCCTAAACTTAAGCCTTACCTTTAACCCTAACCCTATCCCTAATTCTAACCCTAACCCTAACCTTAACCCTAACCCTAACCCAAATCCTAACCCTTCCCCTTCCCCTAACCCTAACCTTAAACCTAACCCTAATCCTAACCCTAACCCTTAACTTACCCTAACACTAACCTTAACCCCAAACCTAACCCTAACCCTAACCCTAAAATTAACCTAACCCTTACCCTAATCCTAAACCTAACCCTAACCACTAACCGTATCCCTTACCCTAACCCTTAACCTTAACCTAACCCTAACCCTACCTCTAACCCTAACCCTAAATCTAACCATAAGCCTTACCCTAACCCTAACCCTAACCCTTACCCTAACCCTAACCCTAAACCTAACCTCAACACTAACCCTAACCCTAACCCTAACCCCAAACCTAACTCTAACGCTAAACCTTACCCTTATACTAAACCTAACCCTAACCCTAAACCTGACCCCTAACCCTAACCCTAACCCTTACCCTAACCCTAACCCTGAGCCTAAACCTAACCATAACTCTTACACTTACCCTAACCCTAACCCTAAACCTAACCCTAACCCTCACCCGAAACCTAACCCTTACCCTAACCCTAACCTTAACCCTAACCCTAACCATAACACTAACCCTTACCCTAACCCTAACCATATCCCTAACCCTACATTAACCCTATCCTAACCTTTACCCTTACTCTAACCTTAACCCTAACCGTAAACCTAACCCTTACCCTTACACTAACCCTAACCCTAACCCTAACTCTAACCCCTAACCCTAACCCTAACCTTAAACATAACACTTACCCTAACCCTAACCCTAACCCTAAATCTAACCCTTACCCTTACCCTAACCCTCAGCCTAACCTTAATGCTAACCCTAACCCTAAACCGAAACCTAATCCTTACCCTAACCATAACCCTAACCGTAAACCTAACCCTTACACTTACCCTAACCCTAAACCTAAACCTAAACTTAATGCTAACCCTAAACCTAACCCTAACCCTTACCCTAACCCTAAACCTAATCCTTGCCCTAAACCTAACTCTAACCCTAAGCCTAAACGTAACCCCTTCCCTAAACCTAACCTTAACCCTAAACCTAACCCTAACCCTAACCCTAAACCTCACCCTTACCCTTACTCTAAACTTAACCCTAAACCTAAACCTAACCCTAACTCTAACCTCTAACCCTAACCCTTTCCCTTACCATAAACCTAACCCTAACCCTTACACTTACCCTAACCCTAACCCTAACTCTAACCCTAACCATAACCCTAATCCTAACCCTTACCCTCACCCTAAACTTAACCGCTTACCCCAACCCTTACCCTAACCCTAACCGTAACCCTTACCTTAAACCTAACACTAACCCTAACCCTAACCCTTACACTTATCCTAACACTAAACCTAACCCTAACCCTAACCCTCACACTTACCCTAACCCTAACCCTAACATTTACCCTAAACCTAACCCTAACCCTGACCCTTACCCTTAACCTAACCCTACCTTAAAACTAACCCTAACACTAACCCTAACCCTAAGCCTTACCTTTAACCCTAACCCTATCCCTAACCCTAACCCTAACCCTAACCTTAACCCTAACCCTAACCCAAATCCTAACCCTTCCCCTTCCCCTAACCCTAACCTTAAACCTAACCCTAACCCTAACCCTAACCCTTACACTTACCCTAACCCTAACCTTAACCCCAAACCTAACCCTAACCCTAACCCTACCCCTTACCCTAACCCTTACCCTTAACCTAACCCTAACCCTACCTCTAACCCTAACCCTAAATCTAACCGTAAGCCTTACCCTAACCCTAACCCTAAACCTTAGCCTAACCCTAACCCTAACCCTAAACTCAACACTAACCCTAACCCTAACCCTAACCCTAACCCGAAACCTAACTCTAACGCTAAACCTTACCCTTATCCTAAACCTAAACCTAACCCTAACCCTGACCCCTAACCCTAACCATAACCCTCACCCTTACCCTAACCCTAACCCTAAACTTAACCCAAACCTACCACTAACCCTAACCCTACCCTTACCCTAAAACTAACCCTGAACCTAAACCTAACCCTAACCCTTAAACTTACCCTAAGCCTAAACCTAAACCTAACCCTAACCCTAACCCTAACTGTTACCCTAACCCTAAACCTAACCCTAACCCTAACCCTTACCCTTACCCTAACCCTAACCCTGAGCCTAAACCTTATTCTTACCCTAACCCTAACCCTAACATTAATTCTAACCCTAACCCTAACCCTAACCCTTACCTAGCCCTAACCCTAAACTTAATCCTTACCCTAACTCTAACCCTAACCCTAACCCTTACCCTAACCCTAACCCTGAGCCTAAACCTAACCATAACACTTACCTTACCCTAACCCTAACCCTAAACTTAACCCTAACTCTTACCCGCAACCTAACCCTTACCCTAACCCTATCCTTAACCCTAACCCTAACCATAACCCTAACCCTTACCCTAACCCTATCCCTAACCCTACACTAATCCTATCCTAACCTTTACCCTTACTCTAACCCTAACCCTAACCCTAACCCTAACCCTTACCCTTACACTAACCCTAACCGTAACCCTAAATCTAACCCCTAACCCTAACCCTAACCTTAAACATAACACTTAACCTAACTCTAACCCTAAATCTAACCCTTGCCCTTACCCTAACCCTAAGCCTAACCTTAATGCTAACCCTAAACCTAAACCGAAACATAATCCTTACACTAACCCTAACCCTAACCCTAAACCAAACCCTTACCCTTACCCTAACCCTAACCCTAAACTTAATGCTAACCCTAACCCTAACCCTAACCCTAACCCTTACCCTAACCCTAACACTAATGCTTGCCCTAACCCTAACCCTAACCCTAACCCTAAACCTAAACCTTTCCTAAACCTAACCTTAACCCTAAACCTAATCCTTTCCCTAACCCTAAACCTCACCCTTACCCTTACTCTAAACTTAACCCTAAACCTAAACCTAACCCTAACCCTAACCCTTAATCCTAACCCTTACCCTTACCCTAAACCTAACCCTAACCCTTACCCTTACCCTAACACTAACCCTAACTCTAACCCTAACCATAACCCTAATCCTAACCCTCACCCTCACCCTAACCCTAACCCTAACCTTAACCCCTAACCCCAAACCCCAAACCTTACCCTAACCCTAACCCTAACCCTAATCATTACACTAACCCTAACCCTAAACCTAACTCTAACCCTTTCCCTAACCCTAACCTTAACCCTAAACCTAACCCTAACGCTAACACTAACCCTAACCCTAACCCTCACCCTTACCCTTACTCTAACCCTAACCCTAAACCTAACGGTAACCCTAAACCTAACCCCTAACCCTAACTCTTACCCTTATCCTATCCCTAACACTAACCCTAACCCTAACACTTACCCTAACCCTAAACCTAATCCTAAACCTAAACCTAACCCTTACCCTAACCCTAACCCTTACCCTAACCCTAACCCTAACCCTAACCCCAACCCTAACAATTACCTTACCCTATTCCTAACCCTAAGCCTAACCCTAACCGCTAATCCTAACCCTAACCCTAAACCAAACCCTAACCCCTAATCCTAACACTTACCCTTAGGCTGTCCCTAACCCTAACCCTAACCCTAACACTAACCCTTAACCTAACCTTACCCTTACCCTAACCCTAACACTAATTCTAACACTAAACCTAACCCTTACTCTAACCCTTACCCTCACCCTAACCCTAACCCTAAACCTAACCCCTAAACCTAACCCATACCCTAACGCTCACCCTAACCCTAACCCTATCCCTAACCCTTACCCTAACCCTAACCCGAACCGTAACCCTTACCCTTAGCCTCACCCTAACCCTAACCCCAACCCTAAACCTAACCCTAACCCTTACTCTTACCCTAACCTTAAACCCTAACCTAACCCTAACCCTAACCCTAACCGTTACCCTAACCCTAATCCTTGCCCTAACTCTAAACCTAAACCTAAACCTAAACTTAACCCAAACCCTTACCCTTGTCCTAACCCTAACCCTAACTCTAAACCTAACCCTAACCCTAACCACTACCCTTACCCTTAACCTAACCCTAACCCTAAACCAAACACCTTAGCCTAACCGTAACCCTAACCCTAACACTAACTTTTACCCTAAACCTAACCCTAAACCTAACACTTATCCTAACCCTAACCCTAAAGCCAACCCCTAAACTTAACCCTTACCCTAACCCTAAACCTAACCCTAACCTTTACCCTTACCCTAACCCTAACCCTAACCCTAGCCCTTACCCTAACCCTAAATCTAACCCTTAGCCTAACCCTAACCCTAACCCAAACCCTTACTGTTACCCTAACCTTATCCCGAAACCAAACCGTAAACCTAATCCGTACCCTTACCCTAACCCTAAATCTAACCCTAACCCTTACCCTAACACCTAACCCTATCCCTAACCCTAACCCTTACCCTAACCCTAACCCTAAACCCAACCCTAACCCTAACACTAGTCCGTACCCTAATCCTAACCCTAACACTAATCCTGACCCTAACCCTTCCCCTTACATTAACTCTAAACCTAACCCCAACCCTAACCCTAACACTAATCCTTACCCTAAGCCTAAACCTAACCCTAATCCTCACCCTAACCCTAACCCTAACCCTAAACTTAACCCTAACCCTAATCCTAACCCTTACCCTTTCCCTAACCCTAAACCTAACCCATATCCTAACCCTAACCCTAACCCTAACCCTAACCATTACCCTAACCCCAACCCTAACCCTAACCCTAAACTTAATGCTAACCGTAATCCTAACCCTAACCCTAACCCTAAACTTAACCCTAACCCTAATCCTAACCATTACCCTTACCCTAACCCTAAACCTAACCCTTATCCTAACCCTAACCCTAACCCTAACCCTAAACCTAACCATTACCCTAACCCCAACCCTAACCCTAACCCTAAACTTAATCCTAACCCTAATCCTAACCCTAACCCTAACCCTTACCCTAACCCTAAACTTTACCCTAACCCTAACCCTAACCCTAACCCTAACCCCAACCCTAAACCTAAACCTAACCCTAACGCTAACCCTTACCCTTACCCTACCCCTAACGCTCACCCTAATCCTAACCCTAACACTTACCCTTGCCCTAACCCTAACCCTAACCCTAACCCTTACCCTAACCATAACTCTAACCCTAACCCTTACACTAACCCTAACCCTAACTCTAACCCCTATCCCTAACACTTAGCCCAACTCTAAACCAAACACTAACCTTAACACTAACCGTAACCCTAACCCTAACACTAACCCTAACCCTAAACCTTACCCTTACCCTAACACTAACACTAACCCTAACCCTAACCCTGACCCAAATCCTAACAGTTACCCTTACCCTAACCTAACCCTAACCCTAAATTTTACCCTAACCCTAACCCTTACCCTAACCCTAACCCAAAACCTATCCCTAACCCTAACCCTAACCTTACCCTAACCCTAACCCTAAACCTAACCCTTACTCTTACCCTAACCCTAATCCCAAACTTAACCCTAACCCTAACCGTAACCCTTACCCTTACCCTATCCCTAACCCTCAACCTAATCCTAACCCTAAACCTAACCATTACCCTAACCGTAACCCTAATCCTAACCCTAACCCTTACCCTTACCCTAACCCTAACCCTAACCCTAACCCTAAACCTAACCCTAACCAAAACCCTAACTCTAACCCTTACTCTTACCCTAAACCTAACCCTAAAACTTACCCTAATCCTAACCCTAACCCTTACACTAACCCTAAACCTAAGCCTAACCCCTAACCCTAACTCTAAAACTAACTCTAACCCTAAATCTAACACTAACCCTAACCCTTACCCTAAACCTAAACCTAACCGTAACTCTAACCTTAACCCTAACCCTAACCCTAACCCTAACCCTAACCTTAACCGTAACCCTAACCCTTGCCATTACCCTAACCCTAACCCTAAACCTAACACTAACCCTAACCCTAAACCTAACCCTAACCCTAACCCTAACCCTCACCTTAACCCTAACCTTAACCCTAACCTATAACCCTAACCCTAACCCTAATCCTTACCCTTATCCTAAACCTATCCCTAACAGTAACACTTACCCATATCCTAACCACTACCCTAACCATAACCCTAACCCTAACCCTTACCCTAATCCTAACCTTAACCCTAACCCTTACCCTTACCTTAACCATAAACCTAACAATAACCCTTACCCTAACCCTAACCCTAACCCTAACCCTTATCCTAACCCTAACCCTAATGCTAACCTCAACCTTAACCCTAACCCTAACCCTAACCCTTACCCTTACACTAACACTAAGCCTAACCCTGACCATAACCCTAACCCTAACCCATACCCTAACCCTAACCCTAATCCTAACCCTGAACCTAACCCTAACCCTTACCTTAACCCTAAACCTAAACGTAAACCTAACCCTAATCCTTACCCTTATCCTAAACCTAACCCTAACACTAACACTTACCCATACCCTAACCACTACCCTAACCCTAACCCTAACCTTTACCCTAACCCTAACCCTAACACTAACCCTAACCCTAACCCTAACCCTTAACCTTACCCTAACACTAAGCCTAATCCTGACCCTAACCCTAACCCTAACCCTTACCCTAACCCTAACCCTAATGCTAACCCTGAACCTAAACCTAACCCTAACCTTAACCCTAACCCTAACCCTAACCTTAAACCTTACCCTTACCCTAACCCTAACCCTAACTCTAACCTTAACGCTAACCCTAACCCTAACCCTTACCCTAACCCTAAACCTAAGCCTAATCCTTACCCTAACCCTAAACCTAACCCTAAACCTTACCCTTTCCCTAACTCTAACCCTAACTCTTACCCTTACCCTAACCCTAACCCTAAACCTAACGCTAACCCTAACCCTAACCCTAACCCTAATCCTAACCCTAACCCTTACACTAACCCTAACCCTAAGCCTAACCCCAAACCCTAACTCTAAAACTAACTCTAACCCTAATCCTAACACTAACCCTAACCCAAACCCTTACCCTAAACCTAACCCTAACCCTAACCCTTTCCCTAACCCTATACCTAAACCTAACCCTCACCCTAAACCTAACCCTAACCATAACCTCTAACCCTAACCCTAACCCTAATCCTTACCCTTACCCTAAACCTATCCCTAACACTAACACTTACCCATACCCTAACCACTACCCTAACCCTAACCCTAAACCTAACCCTAACCCTTACCCTAATCCTAACCCTAACCCTAACCCTTACCCTTACCTTAACCCTAACCCTAACCCTAACCCTTAACCTAACCCTAACCCTAACCCTTACCCTAACCCTAACCATAATCCTAACCTCAACCTTAACCCTAACCCTAACCCTAACCCTTACCCTTACACTAACACTAAGCCTAACCCTGACCCTAACCCTAACCCTAACCCATACGCTAACCCTAACCCTAATCGTAAGCCTCAACCTAACCCTAACCTTAACCCTAACCCTAACCCTAAACCTAACCCTAACCCTAACCCAAACCCTAACCCTTACCTAAACCTTACCCTGTCCCTAACCCTAATCTTAACCCTAATCGTTACCCTTACCCTCACTCTAACCTTAACTCTAACATTTATCCTTACCCTAACCCTAACCCTAAACCTAACCCTAACCATAAACCTAACCCTTACCCTTACGCTAACCCTAATCCTAACCCTTACCGTTACCCTAACCCTAACCCTAATCCTAACCCTGACCCTAAATTAATCCCAAACCCTTACCCTAACCCTAACCGTAACACTAACCCTAACCCTAACACTTACCCTAACCCTAACCGTAACCCTAACGCTAACCCTAACACATAACTTTACCCTAACCCTAACCCTAACCCTAATCCTAACCCTGAACCTAACCCTAACCCTAATCTTAACCCTAACCCTAACCCTAACCCTAACCTAACCCTAATGCTAAGCATAACCCTACCCTAACCCTAACCCTAATCCTTAAACGTACCCTAACCCTAAACCTAAACTTAAACCCAACCCTAAACCTAAACCTAACCCTAAACCTAACCCTTAATCTTACCCTATCCCTAACCCTAACCCTAACCCTAATCCTAATCCTAACCCTAACCATTACCCTAACCCTTACCCTAATCATAACCCTAACCCTTACCCTTACCCTAACCCTAACCCTAACCCTAACCCTAACCCTTACGCTTACGCTAACCCTAACCCTACAACTAACCCGAAACCTAACCCTAACCCCAAACCTAAACCTTACCCTTACCTTAACCCTAAACCTAACCCTTACCCTTACGCTTACCCTAACGCTAAACCTACCCTAACCCTAACCCTAATCCTAATCCTAACCCTAACCATTACCCTAACCCTTACCCTAATCATAACCCTAACCCTTACCCTTACCCTAACCCTAACCCTAACCCTAAACCAAACCCTAACTCTTACCCTAACCCTAAGCCTTACCCTTACCCTAACCATAATCCTAACCCTTAAACTAACCCTAACCCTAACCCTAACCCTTACCCTAACCCTAAACCTAAGCCTATCCCCTAACCCTAACCCTAAACCTAACTCTAACCCAACCCCAACCCTAACCCTAATCCTAACCCTAACCCTAAACCTAACCTTAACCCTAACCCTAACCCTAACCCTAACCTTAACCCTAACGCTAACCCTAACCCTTCCCCTTACCCTAACCCTAACACTAAACCTAACACTAAACCTAACCCTAAACCTAACCCTTACCCTTACCCTAACCCTAACCCTAAACCTAACCCTCACCCTATCCCTAAGCCTAACCTCTAACCCTAACCCTAAACCTAACACTAAACCTTACCCTTAACCTAAACCTAACCCTAAGACTAACACTTACCCTTACCCTAAACCCTACCCTAACCCTAACCCTAACCCTTACCCTAACCATAACCCTAACCCTAAGCCTAACCCTAACCCTAACCCTAACCTTTACCCTAATGCTAACCCTAACACGAACCCTTGCACCTAACCCTAACCCTAACACTTACCCTCACCCTAACGCTAACCCTAACCTTAACCCCAACCCTAAACATAACCCTAACCCTTACCCTTAAACTAACCCTAACCCTAACCCTTATCCTAACCCTAAACCTAACCCTAACCCTTACACTTACCCTAACTCTAAACCTAACCCTAACCCTAAACCTAAACTTAACTGTAACCCTTACCCTTACCCTAACCCTAACCCCAAATCTAACCCTAACCCTAACTCTAACCCTTTCCCTAAACCTAATCCTAACACTAACCCTAACCCTTACTCTTACCCTAACCCTAACCCTAAACCTAACCCTTACCCTAACCCTAACCCTTACCCCAACCTAACCCTAACCCTTAGCCTAAACCTAACCCTAACCCGAACGCTAACCACTAACCCTAACACTAACCGTCACCCTAACCCTAACCCTAACCCTTACCCTTACGCTAACCCTAAATCTAACCCTTAACCTTATACTCAACCTAACCCTAACCCTTACCCTTACCCTAACCCTAACCCTAAACCTAACCCTAACTCTACCCCTAACCCTCACCCTAACCCAAACCCTTACCCTAACCCTAACCCTAACCCGAACCCTAACCCTAACCTTAACCCTAACCCTTAAACTTACCCTAACTCTAACCGTAACCCTAACCCTAAAACTAACCCTAACACTAACCTTAACCCTAACCCTTACCCTTAACCTAACACTAACCCTAACCCTAACCCTAACACTTAACCTTACCCTAAACCTAACCCTAACCCTAACCCTAACCCTATCCCCAACTCTAAACCTAACCGTAACTCTAACCCTAACCATAACCCTAACCTTTACCCTTACCCTAACCCTAACCCTAACACTAACCCCTAACCCTAACCCTAACTCTAACCATTACCATTACCCTTACCCTAACCCTAACCCAAACCCTAACCCCTAACCCTAACCCTAACCCTAAACCTTACCCTTACCCTAACCCTAACCCTAACCCTAAACCCTAACCCTAACCTTAACCCTAATCCTTACCCTTATCCTAACCCTAACACTAACCCTAACACTTACCTTTAAACTAACCCAAACCCTAACCCTAACTCTAACCCTAAAAATAACCCTACAGCTAACCCTAACCCTAATCCTTACCCTAACGCTAACCCTAACACGAACCTTTACCCCTAAACCTAACCCTAACCTTTACCCTTACCCTTAGCCTAACCCTAACCTTAACCCCAACCCTAACCCTAATCCTAACCCAAAACCTTACCCTAACCCTAAACCTAACCCTAACCCTAAACCTAACCCTAACTCAAACACTTACCCTTACCCTAACCCTAACTCCAAATCTAACCCTAACACTACCCCTTACCCTTACTCTAAACCTAACCCTAACACTAACCCAAACCCTTACTCTTACCCTAACCCTAACCCCTAAGACTAACTGTAACACTAAACCTTACCCTTACCCTAATCCTAATCCTAAACCTAACCCTAAACCTAACCCTTACCCTAACCCTACCTCTAAACCTAATCCTAACCCTAACCCTAACCCTAACCCTTACCCTAACACTAAACCTTACCCTAACCCTAATCCTAACCCTAAACCTACCACTAAACTTAACCCTAACCGTTACCCTAACCCTAACGCTAACCCTAACCTCAACCCTATACCTAAACCTAACCCTAACCCTAACCCTTACCCTTACCCTAACCCTAACCCAAAACCTAACCCTAATCCTAACCCTAACCCTTACCCTAATTCTACCCCTAACCCTAACCCTTACCCTAATTCTACCCCTAACCCTACCCCTAACCTTTACTCTTACCCTAACCCTAACCCCAAACCTAACCCTTACCCTAACCCTAAAACTTAACTTTACCCTAAACCTAACCCTAACACTTACCCTAAGTCTAACCCTAACCCTAATTCCAAACCCTAACCCTAACCCTAAAATTTAACCTTACCCTAACCCTAAATCTAACCCTTACCCTAAACCTAACCCTAATCCTAACACTAACCCTAACCCTAACCCTTACCCTAACCCTAACCATAACCCCTACCCTAACCCTAACACTAACCCGAACCCTAACACCAAACCCTAACCCTAACCCTCACCCTAACCCTAACCCTAACCCTTATCCTTACCCTAACCCTAACCCTAAACCTAAACTTACTCTTAACCTAAACCAACCCTATACCTTACACTTAACCTAAACCTAACACTAACCCTAACTCTAACCCTTACCCTTTCCCTAACCCTAACCCTAACCTAACCCTAACCTTAACCCTAACCCTAACCCTAACCCTTGCACGTACCCTGCCACTAACCCTAACCGTAACCCTAAACCTAAACCCTAAACCTAACGCTAAACCTAACCCTTACCTTTACCCTAACCCTAACCCTAACCCTAACACTAACCCCTAACCCTAACCCTAACCCTAACCCTTACCCGAACCCTAACCCTAACCCTAACCCTAACCCCTATCCCTTAACCTAACCCTAACCCTAACACTTAACCTTATCCTAACCCTAACCCTAACCCTAACCCTAAACCTAACCCTAACAGTTACCCTTACCCTAACCTTAACCCCTATTCCTAACCCTAACACTAACCCTAACCCTTACACTTACCCTAACCCTAACCCCAAACCTAAAAATAACCCTAAACCTTATCCTTACCCTAACCCTAATCCTAACATTAAACCTTACCCTAACCCTAACTCTAACCCTAAGCCTTACCCTAAACCTAAACCTAACCCTAATCCTAACCCTAACCCTTATCCTTAAGTAACCCTAACCCTAACCTTAATGCTAACCTTAACCCTTACCCTAACCCTAACCCCAATCCTAACTTTAACCCTACACCTAACCCTACCCCTAACCCTAAACCTAACCCTAACCCTCACCCTAACCCTGACCCTAACCTTTACCCTAACGCTAACCCTAACACGAACCCTTACCCCTAACCCTAACCCTAACCCTTACCCTTACCCTAACGCTAACCCTAATCTTAACCCCAACCCTAAACCTGACCCTAACACTTACCCTTACCCTAACCCTAACTCTAACCCTTATCCTAACCCTAACACTAACCCTTCCTCTTCGCCTAACCCTAAACCTAAACCTAACTCTAACCCTTACCCTTATCCAAACCCTAACCCAAAATCTAACCTTAACCGTAACCCTAAACCTTACCCTAAACCTAACCCTAACCCTAAACCTATCCCTAATCCTAACCCTAACACTTACCCTTACCCTAACCCTAACTCTAACCCTTATCCTAACCCTAACACTAACCCTTCCTCTTCGCCTAACCCTAAACCTAAACCTAACCCTTACTCTTACCCTAAGCCTAACCCCAACCCCAAACCTAAACCTAACCTAACCCTAAACCTTACCCTTAACCTAAACCTAACCCTAACCCTTATCCTAACACTAACCTAACCCTAACCCTAACCCCTAACACTAACTGTAACCCTAAACCTTACCCTTACCCTAATCCTAACCCTAACCATAACCCTTACCCTAACCCTAACCTCAACCCCAACCGTAAACCTAACCCTAACCCTAACGCTTACCCTTACCCTGACCCTAACACTAAACCTAACCCTAACCTTAACCCTAACCCTTACCCTAAACCTAACCTTACCCTTACCCTAAACCTAACCCTAAAACTTACCCTTAACCTAAACCTAACCCTAACCCTAACCCTAACCCTTACCCTTACCCTAACCCTAACCCTAACCCTAACCATAACCCTAACCCCTAACCCTACCCCTAACCCTAAACCTTAACCTTACCCTATCCCTAAACCTAATGATTACCCTAACCCTAACCCTCATCCTAACCCTAACCCTAACCCTAATCCTTACCCTAACCCTAACCCTAACCCTTAAGCTAACCCTAACCAGAACCCGAACCCTAACCACGAACTCAAACCTAAACCTCACCCTAACCCTAACCCTAAACATAACCCTTATCCTTACCCTAAACCTAACCTTAAACCTAACCTTACCCTTACCCTAAACCTAACCCTAAAACTTACCCTTAACCTAAACCTAAACCTAACCCTAACCCTACCCCTAACCCTTACCTTTTCACTAACCCTAACCCTAACCCTAAACCTAACCTTAACCCTAACCCTAACCATAACCCTTACACTTACCCTGCCCCTAACCCTAACCATAACCCTAACCCCAAACCCTAACCCTAACCCTAACCCTAACCCTTACCCTAATCCTAAACTTAAGCCTAACCCTAACCCTAAACTTAACCCTAACCGAAACCTAACCCTAAACCTTACCCTTACCCTAAACCTCACCTTAATCCTAAACCTAACCCTAACCCCTATCCCTTAACCTAACCCTAACCCTAACACTTAACCTTATCCTAACCCTAACCCTAACCCTTACCCTAACCCTAAGCCTAAACTTAACCCTAACCCTAATACTAACCCTAACCCTAAGCCTTCCGCTAACCCTAACGCTAACCCTAACCTTACCCTTACCCTAACCCTAACCCTAAACCTAAACCTAACTCTAACCCTAACCCTAACCCTTACACTAACCCGAACCCGAACCCGAACTCTTACCCTAACCCTAACCTTAAACCTAACCCTAACCCTTACCCTTACCCTAACCCTAACCCTAACCCTAAACCATAAACTAACCCTAACCCTAACCCTAAAACTTACACTAACCCTAAACCTAAGCCTAACCCCTAAGCCTAACCCTAAACCTAACTCTAACCCTAACCCTAACCCTAAACCTAACCCCTACCGTAACCCTAACCCTCACCCTAACCCTAACCCTAACCTCTAACCCTAACCCTAAACCTAACCCTAACCCTTACCCTAACCCTAACCCTAACGCTTACCCTAACCCTAACCCTAACCTTAACCCTTGCCCTTACCCTTACCCTAACCCTAACCCTTAACCTTACCCTAACACTAATCCTAACCCTAATCCTAAACCTAACC